>NW_015648536.1:1063589-1065163 GCF_001515625.1 Sinocyclocheilus rhinocerous
ACAGATAAGCACAAATGTTTGTATCTTGCAATATCTTATGTTTTCTTGAGACAGTTCTTGTGGAGGATGAAGGAAGGAGCATCATCACCACCTTCTTTCTCTTCATTGTTTCAGTCGTTGTGCTGGTTGTAGTGGTAGTGGTTATTCTCTTTCTATATAATCACTATAAAGAGAACCGCCGCAAACGCTTCTACTGAGCAAATTGAAGAGCAAGTGACAGGAAGGAAATGGGACGAGAGATCCAACATGAGTGTGACTGGCATTTTTGCAATGGGCCGCTTCTTGTCCTCACCTCTGCTACAAACAGGAAGGACCTGAAGGCCAACGCTGAACTAAAAGCCATACCTGACCTCTCCAAGTGAAAAGCAACCACCTCAATCATGATTATGATGTATTTGAATGGGTGTGCATCTGTTTTTGAAGGTCTCTTCGGATTTTTGTGTGCGTTTGCTGTATTTTTATACCAATTACACTGACCTTGGCCTTTCACCCAGAGGCAGCACAGAGAACTATGTGTGACAGCATGTACAGAGACACAATAGTTTAACAAACTGTTGTATTCTCAGGTTGCCTACTGTAATCCCAAAAGCCCTTGTGTTTTTCTTTCAATTTGGACAGAGATGAATCAAAAGAAAATACGAACATCACCCTGACCTTGACCTCCATCTGTCACAATCATCTCATCAGCTGTCAGCAGTCATGTTTTAACTTGTGTCAAATTGATTAAACTTGATATTCATCCTTACATAAGTAATGCTGCCCAACTTTACTGTTATAAACAGACAGTAACAACCATCAATGTGAAGTGAAGAATGTTTTCCCAAATGTCTGTTTTGTAATATATATGATGTCTTTTGTTATATGTGATCCTGTTTTATGTATCAAAAGCTGCACTGAACTGCTTGGCCAGATGTAGCTTATCTGGAGTTACTTTGGTTTGTCATGATTTAACCACTTTATCTGACAGTTCCTGTTAAACCTTTATATTTCATGTTTTCATGGCCTTATTTGAATACTATGTTTAATCTTATTGATGATGCCGTGTCTATTCCTGTATCTTAAAATCTTCCGGAAAGAGGTGGAGATGGAAAGCTGGTGCAGCAGTTTGACAGTTCCTGTTTTTTTCAGTAATTGCACTATTGCAAAGATATGCAAGGGGTTTTGCTTTTGTCCATGTTCCAGTCTTTCCTATCACTTCTAGTCGCTGCTCTCTACAGTTGTGCAACATTTGTCAATTGTTTTATACTGGGAGAGATTACATTGCCGTTCTCGTCAGCTCAGTGATTGAGCAAGCTGCTGTAACAAACTGATGTTTTCATGGTTGTCACCAACATGTTGAATGTTGAAACGTCTAAATGAAACATTTAAAGATTATCTTATAACTGGATGTTTTGTATTGTTTTCTGTCTCAAGTTTTTAGTATGATTGAAGATAAAATGTTAGGAATAATAAATTATTTTACAATGAGCTTTTTCAACCCATAATTACTTGTATACACTAAAAAAATATATATGGCAACTCAAAATAGCCTAAACTAAAACTACACTGAGTTATAGGAACTTAAATTTTAAGTT
>NW_015648536.1:1065898-1066333 GCF_001515625.1 Sinocyclocheilus rhinocerous
GTTGATCACTCAAAAAAAAAAAAAAAAAATACTTTAAACATAATTGAGAGATGGCACTGAAACCAATTAAATGTATCTATTACAGTTCAAATTAAAAGCTTATTTGCTATTTATACTTTGCAAACAAGTAATGAACTACTTTTCACCAACATTAGTGCAATGATAGTTTATCTGGTCAGTGTTGTGCATAACTTGATGTAGCAACAACCTAACCACAAGCTACTCTTCAGCACAATGGTAACCATAAAAACTTGGACCATAACAGAAACTCTTTTAAAGGAGTCATATGATGCGATTTCAAGTTTTCCTTTCTCTTTGGAGTGTTACAAGCTGATTGTGCATAGATAAGATCCCTGAAGTTGCAAAGACTAAAGTCTCAAAACCAAAGAGATATTCTTTATCAAAGTTAAGACTCTGCCACGCCCCCCTAAAACG
>NW_015648536.1:1070242-1070528 GCF_001515625.1 Sinocyclocheilus rhinocerous
TAGGGTTAGAGCTAAACTCTGCAGGAAAGTAGATCTCGCGAGCCAGATTTGAGGATCACTGCTCTAATGTCAACATTTATTCTCCTTATTCTATCCTATATGCAAAGCTTGCTGCATGGGAAACAGATATTAGCGAGACAAAATTAGCAAGACAAGTTCATTAATGCACTAGGAATTTTCCTTTAAAGGGGTCATAGGATGCTAAATTTAATTTTTTTTAAATCTCGTTAAATCTTTACCCCTTTCTCAAATCGAGCCGATCTCAGATGCCTGTCTGTGTGACGTC
>NW_015648536.1:1070682-1077746 GCF_001515625.1 Sinocyclocheilus rhinocerous
ATAAAGAATATCTCTTTGGTTTTGAGACTTTAGTGTTTGCAACTTTACAGATCTTCTTTATGCACCAAGAGCTTGTAACACTCCAAAGAGAAAGGAAAAATTGAAATCGCATCATATGACCCCTTTAAGACCCTAAAGAATCATATCAACTTGTGGAAAATGGGCATCATATGACCCCTTTAAAGAAGGAAACTGGAAAAATACAATCAGACCAAAAAAGGTCTATCAAAAATATATTTTATTTTCCATATTTCCATATGCTGGAGCACTGAGGAAAGCATGGGCTGAAACGTTTGCTCCTTGGTCTGTTTTTAAGCCACTTTGCACTTTTGTCACTTTTTCACTTTTGCCTATGGAAAATAAAAGTTATGTTTTGATAGACCTTTTTTGGTCTGATTGTATTTTTCCAGTGTGTGGACAATTTCAGCTACCTGGTTGACTAAACTTCCTCTTTTTTTTTTTTTTTTTTGTTCTACGCACCAAGAATTTATTATTTCCTGCTTGATAGCTTAAATTACAAGGCCATCAAACTAATGTTTGCAACTTAAATGTTTAAATAAATCAAACAATTTCAGCTCTCCCTCATAGGCAAATAAAAACAACACAGGAAAGAAAACTGACTCAAGCCATTTCATGAGCTCCTTTAGAATGTATGAACTAAAAAAATACAGGGGACCTAGTAGCAAAACTTAAATAAACTGGTGTGCTGGATGGAGATAACACAGGAGAAAAATATATCTGAAAATGAGTCTCAGCTCTCCTCCCCCTCTCAGCTCATTATCTTGCATACATTAGCACAGTGGTACTTTTCCTCAGTTTTGGTTCCTCAGACTGAAATGAGCCATGAATCTTATTTTATTGGTGGGAAAGAATGTTATAGTGCATCCCCTTCAAGTAAAGCAAAGTGTGATTAAATTCCAACCCAAGCTTCTTTATTTTAGGATGATGTTCTCTGGTCAGTGTTTTCACATACGAAGATCTAAAACAATATGATTTACCTATAATAAGACATAATAACTTTTCTCCAGCATGCTGGGTTAAGTACATTGTAATCTACATTATAACCCTATAACCTGATTATGGTGTGTAGATAATCTTTGCAGTGTTTTTACATAACTATTTCTCGATTTTAACACCCTGTGTTTGGTACTTGATAATCGTTTCACAATTTTCAGGGTTGTCGCCTAAAACTGAGATGTTGGGAAGGGTACTTTGGAAATGTAATAGATTACAGATTACAAATTACCCTATTTAAAATATAATAAGTAGTGTAACTATTTCAATTACTTTATTAAAGTGTAATGTAGCTGATTATATTTCATTACTTTTTGATTGCTTTTCTACATTACTAATGTTTTCAGTTGTTAATCATTTTCAAACATTTAAACCAGGCAAGGTTAACCTTACAGTAGTACTCAACACTACAACCCCAGCTCCAGAAAAGTTGGGACATTTTGTAAAATGCAATAAAATCAAGAATCTGTAATTTGTTCTTTTTCTTTAACTTTTATTTAACCAACTTAAATGCATTTTGTAAATATAAACAAAATTAGATTTTGATGGACTCCAAAAAAAAATTGGGACAGAGGCGAAAATAAAAGAGAAAAGGTTCAAGAATATCCGAATTAAACTGTTTTGAAACAGTTCACAGTAAGCAGGTGTATTGGTAACAGGTCAAGGTATCATGTTTGGGTATAAAAGGAGCATCTCAGTCTTTGGAAGCAAAGCTGGATCATGACATATCACTTTGTGCCAAATTTCATGAGAGATACTGTTTTTGAGATCAAATCTTTGCATAGCTATGACAGGAAACACTGGAATCTAACAATACCTTGAACATTTTTTGTTAATCTTAAAACATAAAGCATTTACATAAACCCAAATAAGAAATATCTACATTATAACCCTATAACCTGATTATGGTGTGTAGATAATCTTTGCAGTGTTTTTACATAACTATTTCTCGATTTTAACACCCTGTGTTTGGTACTTGATAATCGTTTCACAATTTTCAGGGTTGTCACCTAAAACTGAGATGTCGGGAAGGGTACTTTGGAAATGTAATAGATTACAGATTACAAATTACCCTATTTAAAATATAATAAGTAGTGTAACTATTTCAATTACTTTATTAAAGTGTAATGTAGCTGATTATATTTCATTACTTTTTGATTGCTTTTCTACATTACTAATGTTTTCAGTTGTTAATCATTTTCAAACATTTAAACCAGGCAAGGTTAACCTTACAGTAGTACTCAACACTACAACCCCAGCTCCAGAAAAGTTGGGACATTTTGTAAAATGCAATAAAATCAAGAATCTGTAATTTGTTCTTTTTCTTTAACTTTTATTTAACCAACTTAAATGCATTTTGTAAATATAAACAAAATTAGATTTTGATGGACTCCAAAAAAAAATTGGGACAGAGGCGAAAATAAAAGAGAAAAGGTTCAAGAATATCCGAATTAAACTGTTTTGAAACAGTTCAGAGTAAGCAGGTGTATTGGTAACAGGTCAAGATATCATGTTTGGGTATAAAAGGAGCATCTCAGTCTTTGGAAGCAAAGCTGGATCATGACATATCACTTTGTGCCAAATTTCATGAGAGATACTGTTTTTGAGATCAAATCTTTGCATAGCTATGACAAGAAACACTGGAATCTAACAATACCTTGAACATTTTTTGTTAATCTTAAAACATAAAGCATTTACATAAACCCAAATAAGAAATAAAAGAGTTATCAGATAAGCATGTGTCCCATTCTGTGTCCTAAACATATTTTAGAGCAGTCACTTTAATTTATGAAAGAAATCAATTTAATCTGTATGTGTGTGTGTGTGTGTGTGTGTGTGTGTGTGTGATAAAAATTCAGATGTAACCCCCTTTGTAATTGTTAACATTTTCATAACTGTAATTTAATTACAGATTTTTTTCTCAGTAACTGTAACTGATTACAGTTACATTTATTCTGGGTAACCCTTTATTTTAAGGTGTTCTTGTTACACGTTTCATGTACTTACTATTATAATAACAATAAATTATGCAGAATTACATGCAAGTAACCCTAAAACAAACCCTAATCCTAACCCTAACCATATAGTAAGTGCATGTAGTTAATTAATATAACTCAGTACTTAAATGTATACTTACACTGTAACAAGGACACCTTAAAATAAAGTGTAACCTTATTTTGTAATTAAATAATGTAATTCCGTTACATGTAACTAGTTACTCCCCAACACTGATGATGCCACAATATGTGTAATCATTCAGATATGCGTTAGTGTTAAGAAATTGCTAGTAAAATGTTACATTTATTTCTGATGCACATTTTATTTGTGCCGTTTTATTAGTAAAGGTAAAGTGTAAAGTGATCCTGTGTGGTTTTAGCATGAAGCATTGCAACATCTATGTGTGCACAAAACCACAGGTTGAGTTGTTTCCTATGCTTCTCTGTAACAGATGTATTTGGGCACATGCATATGAACCATGTGGTATAATGACGGTGAATCACACTTTTTTCATAGCGCCTCTTTCTTTCTTTGTGTCATTGGTCTTCTTAAACACCCCTGCACTGTCAGTTAAGACACTGCGGCATTCACAGAGGAAGTAAGATATGATGCACTCCCACTGCCAGTGACAGATTTGAAGAACAACACGGTCACAAAGGGCGAGTCCAACTGTCTTAATTGAGGATTATTCTTTGAGGCATCTTTACAGAGTAAATTAAAGGTAAGAATATGACATTTTCTTGACTTTTATGTTCATTCTAATTTAAGTAAGTGATACTTTCGTTACTGTACTCACATTGTTGCTTATTAAAAATAGGGTATTTTTAATAATGTATTTTATAACATAGACATGTTTTCATAAAACGTCCAGTTTATGTTTCATGTCATTTGACATTTTTATTTATCTTAATCTGTGTCTGTTTTCACCAAGTAGTGTTGGAAAAGTAAACTACTGCTTGTTCTGGTAAAGGAAGTCGCACAGGAAACGCACGACAGCCCGTCAAATTCTACACGGGGCTCCATTTAGCAGTTTCATGTGTTAGATTGCACTATGTCTTGTCCACCTTCAGTTTTGGGGGAAGAACAGGAAAGCTTTTTTTCTGATTTTACTGAGTCAGTGATCTTTATGTTGTGGACTCAAGCAGTTTGGGAAAGAACACAAGGTCTTAATGTGAGATAACAGTTTTAACGTCTGCTCCGTGTGTTTGATAACTTTTGCAGAACGCAGTGGAAGATGTCGTGCCTGAAGTGTCTAAAGTACACCATGTGTGTGGTGAACTTTGTCTTTTTTGTATGTATCCATTCTCAGACTGTCTCATCGTTATAATATACAATGGCTTTTCACATTTAGAATTGTTCATCTCAGGCCATTCTAAACCCGCTCTTGTTTGGTTGAAATTACCATCACAGGTCTGTGGGGCTACTGTCTTTGGATTTGGCATCTATTTGATGACATTCTCCAGGTTCTCTTCCCTACTCCCCAGTCTTCAGGCTATGAGCATCGCAAACTCGGTTTTCATCACTGGGATCATTATCACCTGTGTCTCCTTCTTGGGCTTTCTTGGAGCCCTGAAGGAAAATCGTTGCCTGCTTATATCTGTGAGTCTCAAGCAGAACATTGTTAGCATCCATCATCACTTACACTTGCATATTCTCTGTTGTCCACTAAGGCTGATGATACACTGGGCAACTTTGGTTAATGTTGCTGTCAGCGGGCAACCAGGTGAGACACAGGGCCCATAACCAATCTAAAGTATCCAGATAGAAATGTGTTACTCATTCTCAGTGGGAAAGTGCCCCAGGAAACATTGCTGACAAAAAGTTGCCTGGCAAAATTGCTCAAAAAGCTGCCCGTGTATCATCAGCCAAGTTTAACTTTCTGGGTTCTTAAAAAAAAAAAAACTCGTTATCTCTTTTTGTTTGGTTGGTTTAGTTCTTCATACTGTTGTTCATTCTAATGTTGGCTGAGTTGACTGGTGCCTGCCTTTTGCTGATGTACGAGACACAGGTAAGAAACTGAATTTGAATATGGAAGCAGAGTACATGTGAGGAAAAATTGATCAGATTGTGCTTTTTACTCACAGATTGAGGAATTCATTGATAAAGATCTTAAGAATGGTTTAAAAAAATCCAATGAGAGCAGACGCAATGGAACAGTTGAAGATGACTGGGATAAAGTGCAAATGGCTGTAAGTGTCCATTTAGACTGTTTCTCTTTTACGAGTGGTGCTCAGTGTTGTACACGAGTCCTGGGAAGAACCACTCATTTTCTTGAGAAAAGTCGGCTTACTCATCATCACACTTAGGCATCAGAATATTAAGCAGTTTTTTTCTTTACAGGCACACATTTGTTCTTAATAAATAAATAATCAATTAGAGTTTTTCTTATAAATCAACAGTTTCATTGCTGTGGAATCAGTAACCATACAGACTGGGGGACACATGTACCGAAGTCATGCATCAAGCATAGAAGTGAAACACATTATTGGCCGCAGGTAATACTGCACTTCTATCCATCTCTATATGAGCTATATAGCAAAACTATATTAATGAAACACAGATATATGGAGATGCACATCAAATGTACACATCTGTGCAGCCGATTCAATCTTATATCACATGTATTGTCTTGATTGTTGCACTTAGGGTTGTTTCACAAAGCTGAAGGATGCATTTGAAGAAAACCTCTTGAACACAGGGATTAGTGTCATTGTTGTCTGCGTTATTGAGGTATGAATTTCCATATGAGGCTTTATGTCTTGTCATAGTCACCTTAGCTAATCGAAATAAATTATATGAGACCCCACATAACAGATTAAAAATTATTAAATGATTATCATTTATAGGACTATATATCATATATCAGACTACATATATCAGGACTATATGATATATCATTTATCAGTTTTGTTTAGCAGCTATTGCTTTACACTTCATGCAGATCACTAGTGTAATATGATAATTAAAGGTATTTTTATTAACGCGACTAAACATAATCTCTCCCCTTGTAGGTCTTGGGTATGTGTTTCTCAATGACCCTGTTCTGCCACATAAGTCAAACTGGGTTAGGATACAAATGATCAAACACAATGTTTCCATATTTCACAGTTTGTGTTTTTAATAACTATTGTCCCACAAATACCCAAAGACAGCCAGTAAAAGACAAGATGGCTCGCAGTTCTTACATGGATGCTTGGTTCTTGGTTCTATGTATATGGTATCTGTCCTCTAAGAAACAGTGGTACAAAATCCATAATTATTGTAACTGCATTATTGTTATTATTATTATTTTGCATGTATGATTTAGAGTTATTAGAGCAGTTCAATCAGAACTGGTTAAAAAAAAAAAAACCTCTCAGCAGTATTATTTTGCCTTTGGCCATCACAGCTTAAAAGGAAACTTTCTAGGGGATTTTAGATACTGAATTCACCCACTTTCATCTAAATGTCAAGTTATAAAAAGGGTGTAAGAGAGATTTTCCATGATGAATCATCTTTACACAAAAATATAATGGCATATTACACTGTATATAAGTACTGATTCTTTCGCGTCACAATTATTTTTGACCTAATATGTTGCTGTAATTGACTTGTTATATAGACTATAATTGACTTATGTAGACTAAAGATGAACAATGCAAAGCATTTATTTCTGATCACTTCCTTTTCTGACTAGCTGTAGCAGTGACTAAACCATGTGATTTCGCAGAATATGCACAGGGTGGAAACCACACGTGCTTATTTAAAACCATTTGTAATGCATATTGTTTTTTCCTTTTCTTTTCTCTGCAAACTAATGTAAATTAACCTAAAACAGAATGAAAATGTTTTCTCTCCTTTTTGAAACATTAAGGCAAATTACCAGCATTATGCTTGTGGTTGATGGAGGAAGTACCACCAATAGCAAATCAACACTAGTGTCATGATCATGATGGGTGGCTTGAAATGATGCTTTCGGTTATGAGACTGCATTTAAAGTTCATGAAAGATTAAATGTATTTTGTCAACAGCATTGAAAAAAAAAAAAAAAAAAAAAAATTAATAAAACCAAA
>NW_015648536.1:1077895-1143258 GCF_001515625.1 Sinocyclocheilus rhinocerous
AAAAAAAAAAAAAAACTTAATGAAACCAAACATTTCAACAGTTTTATTTTAGGACAAAATCCTGTCTCCACAATATTTAAGACCCCAAAAAAAACAAGAAAATACTAAGATTTCCTTTACATGTTTTAAAATAATTTTGTTCTTTTTGAACCATCACACAAAAAATAAAAACAAATACAATTTAAAGTAATCTTTAAAAAAAAAAGAAAAAGTAACTGTACATGGCAGAATACACCGTTTTTCCGCAAACACCCCTTAGACATATTCAACTATACACACATTGCAGTTCACCTAACATATGCTAAACTAATCTTTTTAAACAAAATTGATCTTTCGTTATATTTCCTGTTCTGAAAAATGGTGGCTAAAGTTTCACCCTTTTGCATTCGTGCCCTTGTGCGAAAGCAGAAACTGAATTTTATATACTGTCTGATTATCTTATTTTGGGCTTAATGGAAACTATAAAAGTGTGAACAAAAGAGGTGCTTGCAACGATACAAGGAGAAAAAAAAAAAGTCTTTGTCCCACATGTATCCTGAGGGACGTTAAAGCCATTAAGGAAATGCTGCAAACATCCAAAGTTGCCAGAAGTAGTTACTGTTCTGATGATCTAGGACCAGTTATAGTTTCTTATACAACAAGGCAGGCTGGAATTTGGTGGGTAAAACAGTTCCTAAACCAGAGTCTAATTCTATAGAGGTTTCTCGGCTGTCGTTTTAAAGCCACACAATTCATTTTTTAGCTTTAATTGTATCATAAATCTCAATAGGACTAGTTGTGCATCCAAATCTATACAAAAATAAACCGATAGTCTTGCTTTCTCAACCGTTATGAATAGAGAAGAGCATATAGTGCCATCTACAAATGCTTGATAACGCAATTACCCCCTTTTGTATTGAGCGATATTATTACCACTGGTTTCTTCGGAAAATCCTACACTTGGGAGTACCACATCATCATTCTACAAGAGTCCAGAAGCACTTCAGCTCTGTTAAGAACAGAGCAAGTGTGTAATCAAGCAGAAATATATAAAGATAGTCAGGTTTGACTGAAACTACAACATATTCATTTCCATTAGTCACTGAGGGGATGTGAAACCATCTTTCATGAACAAGAGACATAGAATCGCCTAGTGAATCTTCCATAGGCATCGTATTTGGAATGAGTACAACTCAGCGGGGGACCCAGCCCCATTCGAATATTGTTAGATAAGAACCAAAGCTCTGCCTTTAGTACAAGTGTCAGTTATGAATCAATAAGTTACATATATTAAGACTCCATTAAAAGGACAGATGGAAAATGTAGCTCACATAAGGCCCCATCACTGTAGGCTTCAGTCAGTCCTATTGAAACCAGCTGAATGGGAGGAAAAGGAACTTTAATATTGCTATTAAACAGCACGACTGTATTGCAAAGACATGCTTTTGAGTGTATGGTATAAACTGAACTAACTGAAAGAAGAATACAGCACCCAGAAGCACTACCTCACCCCATGCTGCCACAAATTTGATCTGAAGGAAATGCTACGAAGTTTCTGTTCTTCCTGCTCTTATCAGAGCCCTAAGAGAATGGGTGCTGCAGAAGGGAAAAGCGCATCTTAAGTTTGATCGTCTCACTCAAAACTAAAACTAGTCGATTAAGCAGGGGTCAGCAGCGAGTCTAAAGTTAGCAGCTTTATTTAAGAAATGTATTTTCTTTGAAAACTGCTTCAGGGCTTCAACCGGAACTCCACCTTAAAGCTGCTGTGTGACTGCGAAATTTATGGACATTGTTCTCAGACACTCAAAAATGACACTTAAGTTTCAAGACACAAAACCACCCTCTGAACCATTGCTCAACACTATCTGAATGTAGAGCTGTGAACAAAATCACTTCAGCAGTGGTTCTTAACTTTTGTCCTGTTGATCCCCTGCTTTGTGCATTTTTGGAGGTCTTCTTTATTTATCACACCTGATTCAGATCATCAGCTCGACCCTGGACCAGGATTAAGAACCTCTGCACTCCAGTATCTCCAAGTGTGAGCTACTGTACAAACGTTCAACAGCACGGGCAGCAACAGGCGACCGGTTAACACCACCACATGCAAACACAATGCATTAGTGCACAAGTTAGACTGGGATGAAGCGCCAGTACTAGTTCACCAGTCTTGCTTGTGGTCATCATGTGCCATTTTAGTTTAGTTTGTGAATTTTTATTCCGTTTTAAAACGAACTATCAATCTTGTTTTAATCCAGAATGCAAATGTACTCATTTCAAAGCAACAAAAGAAAAGTGTAAATTTTTCCTTCCCCATCACTTCAGGAAGTGCACCACTGCTTTGTGCCATTTTCTTGAAATTTCATTAAGCTACACAATTTAAAGCTCACCAACAGAGAAAGAGAAAGCACAAAGGTGGAAGATAATTCTTTTAAAAAATATCTCAAATACACAGCACAATTATTAAGAGCACAAGTCACATACGTATATGCAACCAAATCTGATACCAATATTTTCCATTTAAAAAAAATAACGGAATTAAAAAGATGCCAAAACAACGGCAATGGGAGTATGATCATGTTTATGATCATAAACTGACTGCGAACCAGTCTGTGAGCAGAGAGTCTCTGTGACTGATGTAAATGAATAGAGTCATCAACATTGTGCTATCACTGGCCAATGATTTTCAAGCAAGGAGAACAGGGAGAAAGAGAAAAAAAAAGAAAATCTCCATGCTAGTTTGCTTGTTCTAAAGTAAAACGCTAATTTCATCTTAAAGTAAAAAAGGTCATGTGTAAGCAACCATAACACATTTTGAAATATACCAAAAAAAAAAGGAGGTCATTAAGATTGTGCCGATACATTGCTGATATGATGCTTGGATTTGGAAATCCATTAAGTGTAGTAAGAGAGCAAGGTTTATTTCCTGCTTCTGTTTTAGAAAGCCCAAATCTGATACCAATATTTTCCATTTTAAAAAAATAACGGAATTAAAAAGATGCCAAAACAACGGCAATGGGAGTATGATCATGTTTATGATCATAAACTGACTGCGAACCAATCTGTGAGCAGAGAGTCTCTGTGACTGATGTAAATGAATAGAGTCATCAACATTGTGCTATCACTGGCCAATGATTTTCAAGCAAGGAGAACAGGGAGAAAGAGAAAAAAAAAGAAAATCTCCATGCTAGTTTGCTTGTTCTAAAGTAAAACGCTAATTTCATCTTAAAGTAAAAAAGGTCATGTGTAAGCAACCATAACACATTTTGAAATATACCAAAAAAAAAGGAGGTCATTAAAATTGTGCCGATACATTGCTGATATGATGCTTGGATTTGGAAATCCATTAAGTGTAGTAAGAGAGCAAGGTTTATTTCCTGCTTCTGTTTTAGAAAGCAGCTGGTCCAGAAAGAATCTGACATTCTCTACAGGCAGCTTTACGGAGGAGCAGCTGGAATGGAAAAGAGGAGGGAGGGAGCATGAACGAGTAGATAAATGTAATGTGTTTGACTATATGTGTGACCGATGAAGTAATTAGGGTGCTCTCAGGAATGTGTGGAATAATGAGAGGAACTCCATGCTGGGAATGATCCTGCACGGCCTCTGGGAGAGGAGCGGATCGTCTCACAGAGGCATGAGGCGTGTGGTGTGAAGGAGAAGCGGGTTCAGGTCCTCGGCGTGTACAGCACGGTGTAAAGAGGGCTCAGAGGCACTCCGCTCGATTTTTGGCAACAGATCCTGGACCTGCTCGATGCCCACCAAGATCTGAAGAACAAGCAGGGACGAAACATGAGGCTATCACTTAATCTGACATAACTGTGCTGGAAAGCAGAGAAGGGCTCTGGTTATTCTTACCTGGGGGAAGAGAGGCCGTTCATCGCGTTTGAATTTTAGACAGTCGATGATGAGCCTCTTCATTGATTTAGGACAGTTACTGTATAATTTACTGAGGTCTGGAGACAAGTAGCCACGACCCACCATGAAAATAATCTACAGGAAGAGAACAACCAAACATCATAGTTAACTTCTCCTTCTGTGCTCCAAGGAAGACAGTCATACAGTCAACATGAGGGTGAGTAAATGATGATAGTTAGGAGGATAGTTATTTTGGGCTGAACAAAGTTCATTCAAAACTATTTCGAGCTTGAACAGAAAAGGACAATCTATCAGAGTGGTGGCGTATGCCTGACCTGATCGCGGTTGTTGATATTCGAATAAGGCAAAGTCCCAGACATCAGTTCATAGAGCACCACTCCATATCCGTATACATCTGACTGGAAGGTGTATGGGTTAGTGTCTTGCATTCTGATCACCTCAGGGGCCTGAAAAACAACAGCAGAGTTAAAAAAGCTTTAAAAATGTACTTCTCAACAATAGATTCCGGATTAAACTACTTCACATAAGTGGTAAGCTACTAAGTATTAGATTCATTGATGAATTAGGTATTGAGCTGGGTGATGATTACTCACCATCCACAGGATGGAGCCACTGGGCTGTTCAACCTGCTGAGAGCCACTCCAGCGAGACTTTACTGTGGCCAGCCCAAAGTCACCGATCTTTACCGTCCAGCCTTCGTGCAGGAAGATATCTGACACATGAGCTCAGGAGTATCATGCAGAACAAAGAATGACTACAATATCACTAGAGAGAATGCATTAGCACTATTATTCCAATAAATCCTCAACCTCAGCCTTCCATCTCATGCCAGTAATTTAGGTAAATCAGACAATTCTTTATTTACAAGCATTAAGACCGAAAGCGGCTTGGCAATCTACTAGGACAGTGGCTTTCAAACCTCTCCATGAAGTACCCCCAGCACTGCACATTTTGTATGTCTCCCTACATCTGACACACCCACTTCAGGTCTTGCAGTCTCCACTAATGAGCTCATGAATTGAATCAGGTGTGATAGATGAGGGAGACATACAAAATGTGCAGGGCAGGGGGTACTCCAGGACAAGTTCTCAAGTTTGAGAACCACTGTACTAGGACATTAAGATGCAACCATGATGCCATCTACTGGCAGCAAATTAGATCAATCTGATCTATCCTGCAACAGATATCTCACAATACAGACAAGAGCACTGCTAACACATTATAGAAAGGATACTATTAGATTTCAAGTCCCGATGAATGATATTCTTGGCATGAAGATAACTGTTAAGGAAAGATTAGTAGCAAATTATGCACAAAATGAGATTTTCTACACTTCATCTACTCTCTATAAATCCAAGCATTATAATAGACGATACAATCATATAACATTGGTGGATTTAAGAAGACGTGCCAATTTTCCATACAAGTGTGTCCTTGTGATTCTGAGCTGAAAAAAAGAGTGCCATTAAGTGCACTGTCTTCTGGTGTGAGCAGCTCCTTAAGATGTTTTTTTTATGAAGTTACAAGTGTTCTTTGTTATCACAAGTCCAAATTACAATTAGTGTTCCGCTATTACTTATTTAGGGTGCATGTACTGATCATAATTAACCACACTAGCTGATAATATAATAATGATACATTACTGGTTGGCCTGAGTGTATGGGGGACTGATAAAATCTGTAAGGAAATTATGCCTTTTGAAAAACACTACTATTGAAAAGTTTGGGGTTGGTATGATGCTTTCAAAACAAGTCTCTTATGTTCAGCGAGGTTGCTTTTATTACGGTATTACAATTTTAAAATAACAGTTTTCAATTTGAATATGTTGTAAAATATTATTTATTTTTTGTGATGGGGGATAGATGAATTTTCAGCAGCCATTATTCCAGTCTACAGTGTCACGTGATCCTTCAGAATCCTTCTAATACTCTGATTTGGTGCTCAGGAAACATTTCTTATTATTATCAATGTTGTACACCAGAGGTTTTCAGCTCTGGTCCTCGAGGTCCACTTTTCTGCAGAGTTTAGTTCCAGCCCTAATCAAACACACCCGAACAAGCTGATCAACATCTTCAGGATCACTAGAAGGTCACAGGCAGGTGAATTTGATCAAGGTTAGAGCTAAACTCTGCAGGAACGTGGACCTCGAGGGCTAGAGCTGCGAACCCTTGTTGTAAACAGTGGTGTTGCTTAATATTTTTGTGGAAACCATGATTGATTTTCAGGATTCTTTAATAGAAAGTTCGAAAGAACAGCATTTATTTGAAAAAGAAATCCTCCGTTACAAATGTTTTGATCAATTAAATGCTTCCTTGCGGATTAAAAGTTTTCTTACACCTTTTAACAGTAGTGTACATTAACATTTTATAGAGTTTTGTTATATTAACATTATATAATTGGCACAGCATGTAGCAAGAAAGAAAAAAGAAAAAAAAAAAAAAAACTTACTCCATGCCCTGTGCAGTTTGGCGAGCAACATCGATACGGCGCATGGTGTCAAACTTGGTCTCAGTAACATGCAAGTGGCGGTAGAGGCTGCTGCCTTCACACCACTGCGTGATAATGGCAAAATTAGGCTTCGTCATGAAGCCCATGAGCATGTAGCAAGAAAGAAAAAAGAAAAAAAAAAAACTTACTCCATGCCCTGTGCAGTCTGGCGAGCAACATCGATACGGCGCATGGTGTCAAACTTGGTCTCAGTAACATGCAAGTGGCGGTAGAGGCTGCTGCCTTCACACCACTGCGTGATAATGGCAAAATTAGGCTTCGTCATGAAGCCCATGAACAGCAGAATGTTGACATGGCGTGTTTTTCTGAGGAGCAAAGGACTCAAATTAGTCATACTGAACAGAAGATTTGAACTGGAGATTAGCTGGTTGTAGCAGCAGATGACATTACTAATGCAGTAAAGCAACATTAATGAGAACTACTGTTACACTGTTATCTTCGGCAGGCTTTGAAGCTAGGATCGTGCAGATGACGACTCACCGTAAAACCTGCATCTCATTTTTAAAGGCCTGGAGCTGCTCCGGTGTGGGCTCTGTCACTTTAAGAATCTTGATAGCCACGTCTCCATGCCACTTGCCTTT
This sequence comes from Sinocyclocheilus rhinocerous, assembly GCF_001515625.1. NCBI lineage: Eukaryota > Metazoa > Chordata > Actinopteri > Cypriniformes > Cyprinidae > Sinocyclocheilus > Sinocyclocheilus rhinocerous. The sequence continues at coordinate 1,084,837 of NW_015648536.1, forward strand.
ATAGACGGTCCCAAAAGAACCTGCTCCAATCCTCTTTAACATGGACACCTCCCGTGAGTGCACCTCCCAGTAGTAACTGGAGTCTCTGTAACCTCCCCGGTGCTAAAAAACAAAAAACACAAAAACAAAAATTGGTTTGGAAAAAAAATAAAATAAAAGATTGTAGCCAAGTCATCTGGGCTTCCTATTAAAATAAGACACACACTCACCACTTTCTTTTTATCATCAGATGAGGATTGTTTTCGTTCCTTGGGCTCAGAAGGGGATTTGGGGGGTCTTCTTCCTGGTGACCCTAGGTGGGGTGGGCTAGTGGAAGGCTTGGGAGTGGACTCTTGCCCTGTGGACAACACTAGAATATGAAGGCCAGTTCACACACATGGAGATGTGTAGATATTTGTGTCATTGTAATCAGAGATGGTTAAGAAACAAAAATGTGTGTAGTGTAATGTGGGTGCGTAAAAAAAAAAAAGAACTTTTGTGAGAGACAGGTAGTCAAGTGGAAAAAATGAGAGGGAAAAAAAAAAAAACAACAACACTCACCCACTGTGCTGATTTTGAATGACTCCTGAATGAGAGTGGGGGGAAAAATGAATAAATACATGCGATGGAGGACAGATGATCAAGGAGGCATGCAGAACCTCCACTGTCATATTCTGTGAAGTAACATATCTTGACATTTGATATCTAGCCAGGCTAATACTATAGTACAGGGACAGTTCACCCAAAAATGCATTCCTCGCCCTTCCTTTCTTCCATGGAACACAAAAACAGAAGTGTAGCAGAATGTTGACACTGCTCTTTTCTATGCAAACTTTTTAAATGCTGGTTTTCTGGTTTCAGATATTGACAGCCATTTTCATGGTATGGAAAATATCAGTGTGAAAACTGTCTAACATCACCTCTTGGGTTCGACAGAAGAAAGAAAATTTTGGAGCAAAGAGGGTGACTTTCATTTGTGGGTGAACAAAAAATGAGAAAACGTATGTGGACTTGATGAGCCTCTAGTCCGGTCTCTAACCTCCATGAGGCCAGCAGCGCCAGGCTCCAGCGTGCTGACCATGTGGACATTGGGGGTTGAGGTGGAGCGATGCCTTTGGAGAGACTGACCGTCCTCTCCTCGCATGATCAAACGGAAGCTTGATGGGGTAGACAGCAGTTCCTCTCTAAAAGGGGTAAAACAAAAAAGCATACATGTCGGCTAGTGTTACATTTCCCCTAGGGGATCAACAGGTACATGTATTTATAGGTGAAGTTAAAGAGTACCCAGGAGAATCTGAAGTTAAGGGAATGTCGCTCTGTGATATGGAATTGGTGGCCGGATATATCAATATCGAAGGGCAGTCTACTGTATTAGGAACACACCTGAGAGCAACAGAACACCAGTTGAGTTACAAAAATGAGGACAAGCACACAAACAGAAAATTTCATTCAGAACATACCGTTTTGTCATGGTGTCCATATCCACACATACTGTAGGGACTTTACTGCTGCAGTGCTGGTGAAATTTATACCCACAGGTCTGACACCTGAAGCCGTTGAACAAGAACTTGTGGCAGAAGTCACAGTAAGCTAATTTAAAGAATGTTTTACGTACCTGTGAAAACAAGATTGTGCCATTTAAGGGTGATGCTGATTTGGTGACTCGCAAGTTAATGTTGATATGTTCATGTTATTGATATAGAATACCATTCAAAATCTGAGGTCAGTATGGTTTTTTTAAATAATACTTTTACTCAGAGGGGTTTAATTAAACTTATCGAAAGTGGCAGTAAAGAAATATATGCTACTCTTTCACAGTTTCTATTCATCAAAGAATCCTAAAAAAAAATATGTATCACGGTGTCCACAAAAATATCAAGCAGCAGAACTGTTTTCAACATTGATAAATCTTGTTCAGCATATTAGAATGATTTCTGAAGAATCATGGGATACTGAAGACTGAAGAAATGGCTGCTGAAAATTCAGCTCTGCCATCACTGGAGTAAATTACTTTTTAAAATAAAATAAAAAATAAATAAAAAATTAAGTAATTTTAAATCATAATAATATTTCAGAATGGTACTGTTTTATCATCAAATAAATTCATCCTTTTATTTAAAAAAAAAAATGCAATAAATGAGCATAATTCATGCTATAGCATAAATTAATGTTAACCTCAAACTTGAAATTAACCTAAAATTAGCTAAAAATTAAATCTATTAGAATGTTAGAGCTGTGGTGCAAAATAAAATATATACATAAAAAAATAAGCATACAATGTATTAATATTGACCAAGATTGCTGTGGAATGTTGTTCATTTTTAGTTCATCATAACTAATGAATTTTCTAATATTACAAATTGAACCTTACTATAAAGGGCTACCAATTTAATTAAAGCATCAGCAGTCAAAATTTAAACCAAAAGTCCCAGAATTGCTGGACAGAGCTCAGAGCATGATCTGTGTTAAAATAATCTGTACTTGCTCATCATAATAAAGACCGAACTGCTTGTGGTTTCAACAAACCCATCACTTTATCAAAACATCAACCATAACTCCTTCAAAAACAGCTAGAAACCTTGGAGTTGTGATTGATGATAAGCTGAATTTCTCAGACCACATTGCTAAAACTGCCTGGTCCTGCAGATTTGCTTTATACAACATTAGGAAGATCAGGCCCTTTCTTTCAGAACATGCAACACAATATTGTTGCTCTTTTGTTAGTTTTGACTGCTTTTATTGTCCTCATTTGTAAGTCGCTTTGGATAAAAGCGTCTGCTAAATGACTAAATGTAATCATCCCACATACACTTTCCAGATTATTTGCTGCAAATATTTTCCAGTACATCAACAGTACCAACCCCCCTTTAAAATACTTTGCATTTTAAAATCAACTTCTAAATGTCTGTTCAGTAGTCCCTATAACATGACAATTTTAATTTGTGGTGCTTCTAATTAAGTGATAAAAAGCAGTTGCAAATGTTGTTAAAAATAAATATCACCACTACTCATCTTTGCACCAAAGTCTGTTGTGCAAGTACACTTACGAAGTTGTGCATGGTAAGAGGAACATCATCCAGCACTTCTACCAGAAGCTCTTCCCCTACGAGGGGTGTGATGTCAGTGTCCCATTCTGTAAGTCTCTTCCGGCTGGCCAAAAGAAGAACAAAGTCAAAACAACCGAGTATAAACTTACTAAGGAGAGATTTTGTCATTTTAAGAGCCAAATTCTTAGGCACACCTACCCTTCAAGAAGGCGAAAGACAGCACAGCAATCCTGGCTTAGGCCTCTGACTTTCAGGGCTTTATCTAGACTATCATAGACAGTTTGCCCAGGCCGAACATTTACCTGAACACATGGTCACACAGTGCTATCAATGTAGGATCACAAACACACAACCTCTGATTACAAATATATACATACACCGGTTATATTAGCGATTCCATATGTTTGCGAACAACAATAAAAGGCATTTTAAACAAATCAGACTCCAGTAAATGAACCCTCACCACCGTCCGCTGCTTGTTGGGGAGGTAGACACGAATGGTGCCCCCACCTCGGGGTGTGTCATCAGGGCTGGTTTCCCCCGAGGAGGAACAGGAGGAGGTGTTGGACATGGTGTCTCCAAAGGGGCAGTGAGGGACTGGCAGCACTGACACTCAGTCGGATATTTGACATTTTCAAAATGACAGAAACATTTATTCAACATTTATTCAATTTCAGAATTCATTCAAATGTTTATTCAAAGCTGAAAGTATTTCATTAAACAAATCAACCTGGTAATAACACACTCTAAATTGGTTGCCAGTTGAATTTCCAATTCAGAATTCAGCACAAAAACCCTGCAGGTGTGGTCATTTGAAATTACACTCTACTGAGAAAAAGCAAACTGATAACTCAGAACCATATGTCAGTGGAGCTTGTAAATGGGTAAATAAATACTAGTTTCTACACTGGTCTTTTACAAACAGATGTAGAAGGAAATGCCCCCAATAAAGATATCTGATGTCGTTCAAACTCCTTTCAACATTTTAGTCTATAATAATAGACTATAATTTAAGTCTTAAGGCTATCAAACTCTGAAATGAAGCCATTTAATCCAGACACGTAGGAACAAGTACTTCATATTGAACGTTTTATGATATTTAATGCAGTATACAGTCTTTGCAACCTTAAACCACAAGTATTGTGCATACTGGAAACCACTGCAGTTGCACCATTGTGCAAAACATCACTGGTGTTGTAGTTACACTACAGCAGCAAATGAGAATGTAATAAACAACCAAATACAGATCTTACACTTACATCCCGCAATATAATTACTAACACACACATACATACATACATATATATATATATATACACACACACTAGTAAATATACACACAGACGCACACTATATAGATTTCAGTAACATCCACGACCTTGTTTTATGGGTGCATGTATGTATGTATATATATAAATTATAGCTGCAAAAAATCCCATTTCTAAACCGGTCCTGTGATCAATCCTTGTTCAAAAGCGCTTAGAAAGGCAAAGTAACACTCCAACACATCATGTAACATCTGCAGTATAAACGCAGGACAGAGAATGATAAAGATGTTTTACACAAACACCTCCCCTCCTTAAAGTGTAACCACAGAAATGTGCAGCAGCCTGCAATGAAGATAAACTGGCTGGGTTTAGCTAAGTGATGTGCCTGATCATTTGCTCTGCTATTTTACTATATCACAGGCCATGCACTCCTAGCTTGTTCAATTTACCAACACGTTACTCAATATCATGACTGAAGTATAAAAGCATATTATCTAAACATAGATTCTTAAATCCTGTCAGGTGCCTTTTTCGAGCTGAAGGAGGGAATGCTGTTTTCATAAGGCGGAAAGGGATTAGACGACTAGCTGCCAGCTAGCTAGTGTTGCTAATGCTGCCTAAAAGTTGAAAAACTGGTCTTAATCTGAATTTTGCTGCCGCGGCGGTATGAATTAACGCGATTTATACCTGCGAGTAATATTTCCGCAAACTATGCAGCCCGTTCGCGAGACTCACTTAGCATTTTTCGCTTCAGAGTAAATACTCACCTGAGACAGCCATCTTGAATTCTCTCAGTCTCAAGTCGGATCAGCAAAGAATTTCAGGGAAAGCGGAACAGCGAAAGCTCGCGCTCTGATTGGTCGAGATCTGTGAATCGAGCCACTGATTGGTCATCTATTGTGGTACTTTGTAGCAAGGGAATGAGAAAGGGGCGTGTGCTGCGGTTAACGAATGTGAAGTTTTTCCAAGCATTAAAGAAACCTACACAGCTGCTACATAAATTCTAAATATACTGTTTCTATTTTTGTTAAAATCAAACAAAACAGTTTAAAGCAAAAACTTCGTTTAAATATTCTATACAAGCCAATTCATAAGAAATAATGAAGCAACAATAAAAGCATAATACAAAACATACAAATGTAAAGAACGTTTTATAATGTTCAGGAGACTCTGTACAAAACATTTAATTTGCGGAAGTGTCAACATTATAATATTGAAAGGAATTCAAACATCTTTTTAAATGTCACAACTAAATGTAAAAAAGACCACTATGTCGGAGAATTAAATTGACAATGTCCATTCTGATAGAAGAACACAGGTTTCTCATGAGTACATTGAACTATTGAGTACTATACATGAGTACTATTCCACACTTAAGAATTTCCTCTTTTTGGCAGTGCGTGTGTAAGAATGGAGTCGCCACTCAACATCTGCAGTACTCTCGTTCTCCAGTGTGCCGAGCTTGATCATGTACACTGAAAAAGGAAGATTAAACACAAATGAATAATGAGCAGAGAACATAAGTGCCTTTTCTGCATTAATATCAATTAATCTAACACCAAAAAACAGAGCTGCTTACATTTCATCTCAAATCTGGGTCCAATTTCTGTCAACTCAACGTTCTTGTGATCGGTTTTCTTGTAGGTATGGTGTCTGCAATATACAAAGTCATTAAAACCAATCTTCTTAATCAGACTCAAAACCTTTAGAACAACAGTTCTAACAGACCATCACTCACCTGAAAGAGATGAAATCATCTGTATTTGCAAATGTAATAACACGTCTGCTATCCTCTTTAGGTACAGGAAACAGATACTTTAGGATGTTAGAGACCTAGAGAGGAAAAAATTATATTTTGCTTTCAGCTTAACACATAAATTCCATTACTAAACCAAGAAGCTTTTCAGAAGCCTTTATAATGTCACATGGAGATTTCACTTTTTTTTTCAGTAAATCCTAGTCTCTTTCTCTCCATCACATATGGCAGGGGTGGCGAACTCCAGTCCTGGAGAGCCGCAGCCCTGCAGAGTTCAGCTCCAACCCTAATAAAACTCACCTGCCTGTAGCTTCCTAGTAACCCTTCAGACCTTGATTAGCTTGTTCAGGTGTGTTTGATTAGGGTTGAAGCAAAACTCTGCAGGGCTGCGGCTCTCCAGGACCGACGTTCGCCAGCCCTGACATATGGTAAGACAATAATTATGTTTATTTTATTAAAATAGGAAACTGAATATGAAACACTTTACACTACTGTTCAAAGAAGTCCCTTACACTAACCAAGTCTGCATTTATAAGATCAAACGGTAAAAAAAAAAGTCATACTGTGAAATATTACAACTTAAAATAACGCTTTTAATATAAAATGCAATTTATTTCTCTGATGGAAATGCTATGTCCAGTATTCAGTGTCACATAATTCTTCAGAAATCATTCAATCCTCAAGAAACTATCAATTATCAATGTTGAGCAATTGTGCTACTCAGTATTTTTGTGGAAACTGAGCTACATTTTTAAGGATTCTTTAATAAATAGAACATTTAAAAGAACAGCACTTATTTGAAATACAATTCTTTTGTAATATTATAAATATCTTTACTGGCCCTTCAATAAATGTTATGCACTTTTGCATAAAAGAATAAAAGCATTACATTTGTTTAAAAAAGTATTAGTGACTCTTTTGAATGGTAGTGCGGATGAGAAACTAACTTTATTATTGTTTCCAAGGACACCAGAAGTTATTTCCTGCACAACTCACCCTTCGGCCAAGACGTGACATGAAGTTGTGGAAGATGAGGTGAGGGAAGGCCTCAGACATGGTGCCAATGTCTGGAACATCATGTCTCATTACCACATTATACAATGTGAAGTAGGCTGTCGGCCCAAAAGGAAGGTGACACACCACCAAACCATCTACAAAAGAAAGACGTAATGTAATTAAATAAAACATCTAATGTACCTAAAGTAAAAAACTGCACATTAAACTGGATATGCAATTAAAGCAATTTTAAAGAAAAAAACTTTCATAATATACCAAATGTTTACCAGGTATTGATACACTGTGCAATAAAACAGGAAACAGATGAAAACCATATCAGTCCATACCTGGTTGGCCTCTGGTCTCATGAACTATGACCAGATCACTGACATTATTAGCTTTGCACGCATGTACTAATGTTTTAACTTCATGGTTTCCTCTGTTCATACGCTGGGCCCCTGGAAACATCAGCTTCATTTCCTGCAAAAAAGAAAAAAAGAGTGCCACCTAAATAAACCACAACCACTGATAGACGAAGGTTTCCCTTACGTCATAATGGTAACATGAACATACAAAACATCAGATTAGAGCTAACAACATAAAACGACATGCATTCACACAAAGAAACACTTTATCCTTACTGTCAAATATGAATATTAGGATTTAACATACTTTGGCAAACATCTTGAGTCTAGAGCTGGGGTCTCTGGATGTTGTGACCATAATTTTGGGGTCTTCCACTCCTGCCCATTTGTACTCATCATCCATATGAGAACTAACACCTATATGATGTCACAAAATGGGTTTACATATGGTGGCAGACAAAACTGGATTCCGATATAAGTGACAGAAAAAAATAGTCACCTTCTCCACCCTCATCATCAAACTCCAACAGTTTCTGTAAGTCTAAAGCCTCCTTCCGAACTTCGGTGGGTAAAAGACGATTTTCTGCAAAAGACATGAACAGCGTAAAATGAGATACGCGCAATATATATCAGATCGGTTAGGAGAGTTTGATAAGATGATTAAGATATGGCTGGAGTCTCACCATCTAACGCAGATTTGAGCTTCTGTTTTTTCTCTTCAATAGTGTACAGTCTGTCCTCCTGTGCTTTCCTGTACAGGTATTCCTTTCTCAGTCTCACCTCTCGCCGCAGCTACAGCACAAAATACAGTTCAGAAACAATCTGAATTGTAGGAAATACACTACTGCTCTTACTGTCAGTAAGATTTTTTATGTTTTTAAAAGGAGTCTTGTATGCTCACCAAGCTGTCCAGAAAATAGATAGTCATATTGTGAAATATTACTACAAATGAACACTGTTTTCTATTATTTTTAAATGTGATTTAGTCCTGCGATGGCAAAGCCGAATGTTCAGCAGCCATTACTCCAGTCTTCAGTGTCATTTAATCCTTCAGAAATAATACTAACATGATTATTATTTGGTGCTCAAAAAAATATTATTATTATTATAAATCTTGAAAGTAGCTGATTAATACACTTGTGAAAAGCGTGACATATTTTACAGGACGCTTTGATTAACAGAAATTTGTACAAAAAAATACAGTTTATTTGAAATATAAATCTTTTGTAACATTACAAATTAATACACAGTCACTTGTGATAAATTTAATGCATCCTTGTTGAATAAAAAATACTTTCCATTAAAAATAAATCTTACTAAACCTAAATGTATGCCCTAAACGGCAAAAGATAAATAATAGTAGCAACGTAGCTACCAACACATGACAAGTGGTACTATATTTCCATGGAAACTGAAAGTCAGAATATGGCCAAAGAATATTTAGGCAATTAGTTTAAAAAAGTTAGTTGACACATTTGTTTATTATAAATTACACTGTTCAGTGTGTTCATCTATCCATCGCACTTTATTATGGAGCTTGATTACACTACAACACAATCAGGAAAGCAATGACTGGCTTGATAAACGACTGCTCTATGTAGCGCGCGAGAATTAAACCACGTTAAAAGAATTACAGGCAAAACAAAAATACGTCTAACAAATTTGACATTTATCAGGATAATTTAAATGCGTTATGTTGTACTTACCATTTTGAACAACTAAACGTGACAATTCAGCCTTACAGTCTACTATCACGAATTCCTGTTGGTCAATCCGCTCATCCAATCACTGACGACGAACAAAAGTGTCACGCCCTTTCAAAATAAAAGTTCACAACTGGCCCTGTGGGTGCGTGTGCCAGAAAACGGGTCTCTAATTTCTGGGTACAGTAATTGATAGTATAAAAGATTATTATTATTATTATTTTAAATCACCAATAATACATATAAACTACAGCAAGGATGCATTAAATTGATCAATAGTGACACTAACACCGTGTCCTATAAGCTTTTCCATGTTAACCAGAGTTTTTGTCACAACAAGCCTCAACTACGGCTATACGCGATGAGACAGTCCCTAGTAGGCCTTTATTTTAAATCTTTGGAGAGGAGCGACAGCAGAAACGGTTTTCTGGTTTCAAGTAAATGCTGTTCTTTTCTGTCCATTTCTATTCACCAATCAATCAATCAATCAATCAATCAATAATTAAACACTGGAAGGTACGACGGTTTCACCAAAATAGTCATATAATTAATTATTTAAAATAATACTAATACTAAAATATTGTTTGAAAGATTTATCAAAAATGTTTCTTGAGGACCAAATCAGCATATTCAAATTATTTAAGATTAAGAAGAATCATGTGACACTGAAGACTGTGAAATGGCTGCAAGAAATGTTTTGCCACCACATAAAACTGTTTAAATTGTAATAATATTTCACAATAGACCTATTAAGCCTATACTGTTTTTACAGTTTTTGTCTCCAAATAAATGCAGCTTGTGAGCATTAGAAGCATAAGAGACCTAAAAAATCTTTAAGCCTTAGTAAGCCTAAATTTATATATATATATATATATAGAGAGAGAGAGAGAGAGAGAGAGAGAGAGAGAGACAAAATTCAAGAAAAACAAAAATTAAACAAACAATTAAAAAAAGGCAAATTTATGAAATTGTCCTTGAAACCATTCAATGATGACCATTAGAGTGATTTCTGCTGACTGCATAACAAAAAGCATGTTCTTTCTACATGTGTTTGTGGCGAGTTATTTCCTGTATGTGTTTCCTCTTCTACAACATTTAAGAGCAGTGCATCCTTGCAGACTCAAAGCACTATCTGTCGTCCATCAGTCATCATGAATCTAATAACCGCATTTCTGCTAATGATCCTAACAGGTAAGGTCAAAACACACATAAACAATCCAAAGGCTCTTCTCAGGACAGCTTTTGTCCAACATTTGTTGATTTTATACCTGATAAAAATCTCACAGAGGACAAACTTGATCTTTCTCCACAGGACATAGCACATCTGAATATCTGCAGCAACTCTTCTGCTCCTATGAGAACAAGAATATAACTCTGAACAGGCCCAGGGTGTGGTGCAAAAGAGATGCCCAGGATGAAAACTGCTGTAAGGGCTTCTCTTTCCAGCCAAGCGTCAAGCTTTTGGAGCAAGGCAACATAGCTGTGGAGGATGATGGAAAGTCCTTCACCGTCTCGGTAAAGACACTCACGCAAGGGGATGGAGTCTACTGGTGTGGGTTCATGACTGAAGACAAGATCATCGTAAAACTGGCCGAGGGTTACTTTAGCAACAGTAAGATGAAATACTACTTCCCTATTTCTCTTTAGATGGTTTCCTGAGTGTAAGTGAGCACCATGTTAAAAATATTTTTAGCATGTTTTAATTTTCTTCATTTTAATTTTAAATTCCTAAAATTTATTTTAAAATAAATATCTCTGGAATTTACGGTAAAGAAAAAAAAAAGCAATTGCGGTTACTACAAGAGAAAAAAAGTAAAAAATAAACAAACTTAAATGCAATATAGCCTCACTGAAAAAAAGAGAAAAAAAAACAACCCAGTAACATTACAAAAAATATTCTAGTATTTTTGTATTGATTTCAATTTTCAATCAACAGGAAACTTTACGGAAGCAACATTTAAGGTTTTATGGATTTAAGTAGTAAAAATCGTAGGCTATATTTCATTAATCAATTTAAGCGAATGTTAATGTACCATCCTCCTGACGGACTTCTGTTTTGTTCCTGAAAAATATCAAATGTGAAGTGTCACACAGCGAATTTTGGGAATTTCAGTTTACATTTTTTGACTGTAAAAGACAACTTTTTTCCACATCCAACAACTGTAAATTTAAGAGTATTTTACTGTTTAAGTAAGTTACATGAAATGCCCCTTTAGATTTCTTACTGTTTTTCAACGTAACGTTAATTAACAGATTTTTACCATAGCATTTTAACTGTCTTTTACTATTAAAAGAAATGTTTTTACAATTTATTAATCTATGATCATATCAATTGCAGCTCCATTTAACTTTGTTTGGTCCATCCTCCGCTGGATTTTATTTATTTTGCTCCCTGTGGCGATCATTTCAACTCGCATTTATTCAAACAGTGAGTCCTCGCAAACCACCTCAATACTAAAAACCTCAATAGCCCACTAAAAAAAAAGCTTTGAACACGTCTTTAACCTCTGTAAATGTTTATTTTTATTTGATTACATGTCACTCTGTTTTGCTGACCATAGGAAAACATGGAGATACTAAGGTAAGAGCGCACGGGTTCATTTTTATCTCATTTAGTCTCCGCTGATAACAATCAATAAAATGTGTTTTTTTAACTGAAATTATCCTATTTGCAGACAACATAACACATTACATGATGTCACATGCCACAGAAAAGCGGATGGAAGAATGAGGCCGTCACCTTTACTGAAGAATAAACAGAATATCATTTAACTTAAGCCACCATCGAGTGTAAATGTACAGTTTCTGTTGTTGTAATTCCTTGTAATTGTTTTGCTTTTTTTTGTTTTTAAATACAAAAAGGTTCACAGGGACAAGCAGCATGACAATATTGTTTCATTTGTTATGTAAATCAACGTACAATTTGGTGCTTATAAATAAATAACCTTATTGTTATTGCATGTGTCATTCATGTGAAATGTTTATCTTAAAGGGATACATATATATATATAAATAAGTGTATGTTTTTTTCCTTCAAATAATATGCCTGAACTTATTACATTTTCTTTTTATTAAAAAAAACAACAAATGTCAATGTAACAAAGCATCAATGAACACACAATTCAACACGATTTTGATGAAAGAATGCATATATAACCATTTGATTTTTTTTATCATTGCACACACTGTATCAGACTTGAAGCTGAAGTGAAGTCGAACATTGTCTGCCGTCTTTGCTAACTTGCTTTCATTATTAGTACAAGAGAAAAAAAGTAAAAAATAAACAAACTTAAATGCAATACAGCCTCACTGAAAAAAAGAGAAAAAAAAACAACCCAGTAACATTACAAAAAATATTCTAGTATTTTGAATAAACAAATATTATTAACAATCACCATGAAAACCAGACTGTGTTCAGGAAACAAAGTAAATGTTGCCCACAACACAAAATTCTAAACTTGCTTCAGTGACTATATACAAGTTAATTAAGATCTCACTCATTAAAGGTGGGGTAAGCGATTTTCCAAAAACGCTTTAGAAAACTGATTCGGGCCGAATAGCAAAACAAACTTGTAGCCAATCAGCAGTAAGGGGCATGTCTACTCATGATGTGGAGGAGAGAGCGTTCAGTGCACAGGACGAACATTAGCCGAGCCGAGCGACAGAAAGATACAGACGGACCGTGTCTGCGCCGCAACAGCTAAAGTCTGTCTAGTACACTGGACGCGACAAAGCGACCGTTGAAAATCATTTGAAATTTGTGTCAATATGTCATAAATAGAACACAGCAGCAGCATGTATATATATCTATGGTGTACACAGCATCACTGATTATAATGAGCTCTATAGTATTTTGTCGCGCCGCTCGTGTCCAGTGTAGACACGGTGTAACATTGGTTTTGTGGTTTCACAGAACTAATCGTTGCCTGGGTTGCGTACGTATGTGTGGGGCGGAGCTATCAAAATAGGGGCGAGACCCTTTTGGGGTAGGGGCGTGTTTGTTTTGGTGATTTCAAATGTCAACATTGGCTACCAGAAATCGCTTACCCCACCTTTAAATACAGTTTAATTTTATCAATAATGAAAGCCAGGATTCTAAGCTTACAGGTGAGGTCCAGGGTTCAGATCTTCATCCTGAGCTACAGAAGGGTTTGGACCCTCCTCATCACTGGAGAGAATGATGTCCAAGTCTTTAGTGGGGATAGAAGCTCTGGGTTCAAGTTCTGCATCATCAGGGTCCAAATCATCCTGGAACCCAGCGACCATGGGGTTCCCGTCTTTTCCTCCCCCATCACTAAATTAAACATGTTACAAACATGGATGCAAATTCAACCATTTTGTTGTACTGATCAGCCATTTTGTCTCACAGACAAAATCACAAAGAAACCACTAGCTAAGTTCATTTACATGTAACAGTACACCGCCAGTTAAAAAGTTTGGGGAGAGAATATTTTATTTTATTTATTTTTTAAAGAATTAATACCCTTATTCAGCAATAAAGAAATTTAATTGACAATAAAGAGATTTATAATGTTACAAAAAAAAAATTCTACTTTAAGTAAATGCTGTTCTTTTTTCATCACAGGAATAAATTACATTGTACAATATATTAAAACCGTTATTTAAATCATAATATTTCACAATATTACTCTTTTTACTCAGTTTTGGTGAGCATAGGAGAATTCTTTCAAAAACATTTTAAAAACCTTATTGATCCCAAACTTTTGAATGGTAGTGTATACTGTAAATAGCATATCACATAATAAAAGTTTAAAAAAAATGTCTTCTTTCAATATATATATATATATATATATATATATATATATATAATGTACCTGTCACTATCTGCAGGGCCCACAGCAGAGGGCTGGGTGTTCATAGCCGGTTTTGGGTTAGAAGGGAGACTGTCCTCTAAGAAGCTTTTGTCTAGTCCCTCGTCTGGCACAAAATCATCCACGCTCTGAACTGTAGGCGGAGCCGCTGCAGAGACTGGATCTGTGGAAATCCAAGAAGCAAGAGGTCACATGATCTGGGGCAAAAACATCTTACATTAAAAATATATAAACAGCAGCAATTGCAAAAAGCTCCAAACAAGAGGAACGGTAATGCACGAAAAAAATTGATATAGTGAAATCTTATTTTTTCAAAATAGATACGGTTAGCTCCTTTAGGTGGTGTGCAAGAGCTAATAAAACCCTCTCCATAACTCAGAAATGCACAAGGTCTTGTGATTTTCTATTGATCCACAACACATCCTTATGATGTGCACGAGTCCTAATCCTCCCTATTTTTCACGGCATTGTGGGTCTCGCTCGGGGAAAAAATCTCTTTGAGATTGTGTGTGTGTGTGTGTGAATTCCTCTTAGCCTTCAAATCTCTTCTGCAGTTGATAGCATTGAAACAGTCCTTTAACAATGAGTCACTGAGACACTGAACATTCGGAGAGGAAAGACATAAAAGCTGTTTTTAGTCCCATATAAAAGCTCAATGTTTCTGTTTTGAGTGTTTTCTAATATGACAAGCACACTGAAAATGTTATACAGCTGTTATACAGCACAATATCCAAGAAAAATGTGAGAATGTCAAAAATGCTGTTGGTTGAAGAGCTTACAATCACTGCAGCTAGAAGCACCATGCTAAAACTCACCCTGACCGACTGCTGGAGGATCCTGGGTGGGAGCGGAGCCAAAGAGCCTGGAGATGAAGCTGCGTTTCTGGGTTTGAGGAGCAGAGGCAGAAGCCTGAGCTGGAGCAGAGACCGTCGGGCCGGGGTGAGCAGGGGAAGGGGAGGGAGAGGTCGCAGCCACTTGGGGAGGAGGAGGGGACGGAGAGGGGGATGGAGACTTCAGGGTCTGGGACGGAATGGGAGGCTGCTGGGGGCTACAGGGGCTGGAGCTGCTGGTGGAGCATCCGCTCTGAGGAACGACTGGAGACTGCGAGCCTGAGGAGGGGCTCTGACCGTTAGCAGGGCCGGGAGAGCTGTAGCCTTTACTACGAGAGGAAGTTTCCAGGAAACTGAAAGTTATAACAGACACCTACTGTATCATAAAAGTCAGACACCACTGACTACAGTTCAGAAATCTAAGAATAGGCATTTGTGGATGTTCTCACAATTTCAAACAGCCGAACAATGTCACTTTTGTGAAGGAATTTACGCGACTGTTCAAACGTTTGTGGTTGGTAAGATTTTTTGAATGTTTTCACCAAGGCTGCATTTATTTGATCAAAAGATATTGTGAAAAATGCTTACAATGTTTTCTGTTCAATATATTTTAAAATGTAATTTATTAACGTGGTGGCAAAGGTTCAGCAGCCATTACTCCAGTCTTTAAGATCCTTCAGAAATCATTCTAATATGCTGATTTTGTGCTCAAAAAATTACTATTATCAATGTTGAAACCAGTTGTGCTGCTTAAAATTCTTCTAGAAACCGTGACAATCCTTTTTTCCTCCAATAAATAGAACATTCGAAAGAACAGTATTTATTTTAAAAAATTTATATTTTTTTGTATATAATATAATATATAAATGTCTTTACTGTCACTTTTGACATTTTCACGTTTATGCGGTTATTAATTAAATAAAATACATTTTATTTCAATTTCTTAAAATGAGTGTAAGAGTGTAAAGTACTAATTTAAAAAAATCTTATTGACTCCAAAGTTTTGAACAGTTGTATAGCTGTATTTGCATGGAATGTTGCTGATATTTGATTTAGAATAATGTTTTGACTGTCCAGCAGACAGGAAGTTTATGTGGGATGTTCTTTAGTTCTTACATCTCATAATTCTGGTCTTCTGTCTCCTGCTGAACTGTTAGCTCCTCTAGCGTGGCATCAATGTCCAACTGATTGGTCCCTAGCTGTCGTAACAGGGTCTCTCTCTGTGGAAGTTGGCAGTAGAAATTAAAATGAAAGTTTCATTCACTATCCTTTCAATGAAAGCTGTAACAGCTAGGGTAATGAGAACAGAGATAAAGGCAAACACGCAGAGAAAGATGTCTGTGATTACTGATCTCATGACATATTATTGAGCTTAGACGATATTAAAGGGGTCATATGATGCGATTTCAAGTTTTCCTTTCTCTTTGGAGTGTTACAAGCTGATTGTGCATAGATAAGATCCCTGAAGTTGCAAAGACTAAAGTCTCAAATCCAAAGAGATATTCTTTATAAAAGTTAAGACTCTGCCACGCCCCCCTAAAACGGCTCATTCTAACACGCCCATAGAGGACCTACAATAATGTACAGTATTTGAAAAATAATGTGTTTTTTGAACATTAAAGCATGTCAACATATTCTGTTACACCAAATACACCAAATAATGATCTTTAAAAAAGCATCATATGACCCCTTTAACATTTACAAATGACCACTGGTAGCTGTCTGGTTTGATTTGAATAAACCTTTAGCCTTGAAGAGATATTCTAGGCTAGAAAATTAACCTACTTACCTGAAGCTGTAAGAACGGAATGTTGAAAAATCGGTGCAGATATTTTAAACCAAAACCGTTCTTCATGGAAGATTCTGCATAATGGATGTAAGAGGAGCCAAGGGGTCTACAAAATCATGGAGACGGACATCAAACATCAACAAAGCCCACTGAGAATAATACAAGATCTTAAACAACTCATTAGTGAACATAGTCCATTATTTCTCATCTTAAATTCAACTTTAACCCACCACAATGTATAAAATATAAACAACGTTTATGAATGGATAGTGAAACTAAGTGGTTGAAAATAAGAAGGCAAATGTCAAATATTATTTTAAAGAAAGGCTATGGAGACATTTTTTCTTTTTTTCTTTGGAATAATGGATAAACTGACCACTTGTTTTCAAAATGATCAGAAATGTATATTAAGACAGTAAAAAGGGTCAATTTAGTCATTTTTGTTGACTGCAGTGATCTTACCTGTTAAGGCCAGCAATGAAGTCACGGATGTCATCGGGCAAAATGACTCTGTGTTCTCCCATGTCCCGGTAATTTCCGAGTACACACACAGGCACATGAGTGGGTACCTTCGGCAACTCCCGCAGAATGTAATTATAAGTCCTATTGGATCATGAAAAGCATAGATTTGTAAAACAAAGTGCTTGTTGCGAGTTCTGCATGATGGAGAAGTAGTCTTTAGAGATCATGCTGATTGTCTTTGTTCACTTACCACTGCTTGGTGATGTCAAACATCAAGATCACACCATTGCAGTTCTTATACACGTCCAAAAACTCAGCATCCAAGGCCAGTTCACTCTCCGTCTGCTAAAGGCACAGAGACAATTCTATTGTATTGTTTCTGAAAGATGTCTCTTGTGCTTATTTTATTTCTCTTATGCTTTTGGATTTTTCTTATGCTAATAATATTTTTATACTTTAAAATAACTGCTTACTATTTTAATATAAATAGTTATTTATTCATGTGGTGGCAAAGCTGCATTTTTAGCAGTTATTACTCCAGTCTTCAGTGTCACATGATCCTTCAGAAATCATTCAAATAAGCTGATTTGGTGCTCAGGGTATATTTTGCATTATTATTAGTCTTGAAAATAGTAGTGTAGTGTAGTAGTGAAACTGTAAAAACCTGATAGATTATCACTATAGATTTACCTCTTGAGGTTCATTCTCCAACTTCAAGGTTTCACCTCTCTTTTTCCCCTTTCCTAGAGAATGTCAAAGCCAAAATATTGTAAGAATACATCCAATTTGACAACTTTCACTAACTTCAAAAACAGATAATTGTTTTTGTGGCTTCTTCCTTTTCACAAAGGAAGCGACATTAGTGGCATTAGCAAGAGTTGGTGTTCTGTGGTATCTGGGTATCACCACTGCACATCTTCACGTTCCAGCAGACATGTTAGACTAGTTACATTTGTAGTCTGCCAGAATGCAGCGAGCGAAAAGTCAGTCAACACAAAATGTTGGCGCTCAGATAACAGAACAAATGGATCAAGCACAGGCAAGTCACAGCCTAAAGTCTACAATCTCTGAAGTTTCTCACCTACACCTTCTGGAAGGGGGATTTTTTGGCCTGGTTGGACAGCAAGTAAGAAAAATACCATTAATATATATGACTGGGAATGAAGGAGGGCTGGATGAAATGGCTTCATGTATGACCGTCAGAATGAGATGGAGTATGTGAATTAAACAATGACATGCAGTACCTGTACACTAAACTTGCCATTAAAAGGCATAAACCAGAAAATGCACAAAGGCTAGAATACACTACATGGATTGTAAAACCTCAACAGATTTTTGAAAACTAGGCATTATACACTTCCAGACTTTGTAAATGCTTACAGAGAAAATTTGGACGTCACACAATAAACAGCTGAGTGTCACACACTATTAGACGTTCAAGTCATTTTGAACAAACACAAACATGCTCCTTGTTGCTAGAACACGCATGATGAGACAAATAAAAACATTGTTCTAAAATTGGCTTAAAATAGAAAATGTTTGATATCCTCTAAAAATGGATGGAATTACATACTGAAGCAAAAAAGAAATAAATCATAGTTTGCACCCATCACACATTATGTGATTTTCTGTGAAATCTGTCAACTTTGACTGCCTAAAATCTGCTTTCTGACTTTAAGCAATTAGCACTGACTCCTCCAGACTGCAAAACTGTGCAAAACGTTTGTAGTGTGTTCCAGCCTTATGATAAATATGAAAATAATGTCTACAAAGTCACCTGATCTGAATTCTGAGAAATAGACTGGAGGAAACTCACCTTTATCCACCACATCCCAAACCTCTACCTTCACCACATCATCAGTAGCTGAAGAGAAATGACAAGAATTTGAGCAGGTCTGAAAAACTGAGGTCGCTTCCTTACATTTCTTTCACTAACCTTATTTTGCAGTGATTCTAAGTAGCGGCAGTACAAATACAAATGTCCACAGCCTCAGAATTTTACTTGTTGATTTTTTGTTTATTCATTTACTTTTTTCTTAAAGGAATAGTTCACCCAAAATAAAAATGTACCCTCAGACCATCCATTTTCTTTGTTAGAACAGATTTGGATTAATTTAGCGCTACATCACTGGATCTTCTGCAGTGAATGTGTGCCACTGCCATCAGAACAAGGGTCCAAATAGCTGATAAAAAATTCTGTTCTGATGAAGAAGCAAAATTGGATTTTCATTTTTTGGGAGAACTATTCCTTTAATTTTTACTTTGCCAGAAGTGCTTTGCAATGAGCACAAGTAACATATTGGATACAAGTACAAACATGCCCGCTATCAAAAGCAGGATGCCTCACAGTAAATTACAGCCAACAGGTTACAGATGGATGTAAATACAGGGAAAACATACTCTAGATCAATTACTAGGCCTCTAATGTTTGATACAGGCCATTTAAAGACGTACAACTAATCTACTTATCCTCTACCTGACAGACTGCATATTTACCTTGATGAAAATCTATTTTGACATATTTAAGATGCATAAACGGAAAGAAATAATTAATTCGATTTTTTTTTTAAATCACTTCTTTAGTACAAAAGCCTGTTAAAAAAAATTCAAAAAAGCTTACTTTTGTAATTCCAGTGAATACTAGTGACCTGGATCTCCTGAGTGGGAATGTACTCTTCCTGGAACTTCTTACCCTGCAGCCGATGCCACAGGGTGCTTTTTCCAGTGTTTCTATCTCCTCGAATAACTATCTTCACTGAAAGATCACACATAACATGTTAGAGCTTGCGTTAATACTCTTATCTCTAGCACACAGTGCCTATGGGCTCCAGCAACACAGACTTGATTTGTTGTGACATGGTGTGTGCCTTATGATTTAGTCCGATATGTAGGCCTTTTATGGATTAAATCTTGGTAAGAATTTGAGGCAAAGCAAAGAAACATCAAAACAATTAAATAAACTACAAGCAATCTAAAAACGTGCACACTCTAATTATAAATTATCATTAATAATACATTTCCCCTGAGGATTTTAACTCATCAGGCATTTGACTTACTGTTGTATTGAACCCCTTTAGCAAATCTTCTCTGCAGACTCTGGTTCATTGACTGCAGGCCAACAGGGATGTTCTTGTCCTTTACCTGACCAGCTGGCTCCGAACCAACGAGCTTCTTCAGAGCGGAAAACATCTTGACCAAACTATGCCTCTAGGTGTATATAATAGATATTGAATATTCTTGTCTCAAATAGGCTTCTATGAGGTCCCCAGGTTGTTTGTCTGTGGGTGGACAGTTTTCTTGCAATGCTCATGAAGCATTTCTACATTAGTTTGAGAGGCGAATGAGTCCTGCTTTGGCACAGCATAATATCTCAGAATATATTCATCTCTGGATCCTCTTCCAAAGAACGACACAGCTACTGCAGTCCAGCATTACAAGACCCTCATTCAAGTGCTGATCAGCTTCTGCTACTACAACATACAAGAAAACAACAACAACAACAGTGAACTGAACTGAATGAAGCTGCAATGCATTATATGAAGACATGCAGCTGTAGACATATAAATGACATATAACAAGCCTCTTTTATGGATTGACATGCTGCAGAGCACTGCAGTAACTCCAATTTGCAGCGATGCCTAAGGTTGTGTCTCAAAACCTAGTAAGCTGCCTACCTAGACAACATTTCGGCACACCATAAGCGCGTGGAAAATGATGCTCAAATATGCTGTCTAGGTAAGCAGCTCGCTCAGTTTGAGAAAAACCTGATACTACGATTTCTACCATAATAGAAAGGACCGAGAAAATAGTGTATGTAAAAAGTAAAACATATCTTCAAAATATCTTTTTAAAAACGCAAATTGTACATAAACTAACGTACAATTGTGGATTGCTGTCAAGTCAGATTTTTGACAGCAGCTTGTACATACTAGCCTGCTAACGCGGAACTGACTAGTTAACTGTATGTCTAACAGATTTCGCTCAGATTTGGGATGCTCTTGTACTTACAGTGGTATTGTCGTATATACTAGAACAACTGAGGGCTTGGATCCAAAGCTCCACATCTCAAATTTGTTACTAGCTGTGCAGTGTGCTCATACTAAATCCCCTACAGCTTATGAATAATGAAATCATTGAAATGTTGCTCTGTGTATTTGTGAAGTACGTAGCGGTAAGGTAAGCTACACTCACGAAGATTACATTTCAAAATAAAAGTCTCGATACGAGTTCGGCTGAAAAACCAAGGCTCACTGAAAATCTAGAGAATGTAATATGACACATATATCACATACAGAGGTTGGACAGTAAAACAGAAACTCTATACAGTGTTGAAGGTTTATTTCATTTATTTTCATTAGAAATCAAATCGTGCACTACAAGAGTTACCTAAAAAAGCTCATTTGCATCTGTAGACTGATTTCACATTCTGTCAGTAAGACCAGAGTCTGAAGCAATATCACAGCTGTACATAAAATAAACGAACTTTGCGACGCATTCCTCTCAACTGTAGCGCAAAAGGGTTCATTACTCGAAGCTTTTCAATACGGAGTACGGTGTGGCCATCAAGTGGTCATAACAATGTATAGCATGTCCCAAAGTGCTGTTTTCCGCTGGTTTTGGTTCTACATGAAAAATCATGTTAGGGAAAATATGTTCGGTGCTTTTTAAGACGTTTTGCATAACAATATTGTCATTATTTTCAGCCATCTCCATTACTGTAGTGCAACTATGTGCTACAGTGAACATTTTATCTCCATGGTGTGAGATACGGTTTTCTCTGCATTTTAATGAAGCCACGCATTTTTTAAATATTGGTAAAATGTATTTTATATTTGTTCATCTAGATTCGTAGCAGCTGCAGCATCGCACAAAAATACATGTTAGATTTCAAAAGATATATGTGTATTAAATCTCTAAAGTAAAATACAAACAATGTTAATATGTTCTGATTCTTGTTTTCATGAACCTTTAAACATTCAGGCAAACTGAGGCAACAATCAGTGAGGCAACCTTCAAAGTTATTTATGACAAGAAAATTAAATGAAACAATTATATCCATAGAATTCATAAACATATTAATGTTTCATTCCATTCATCTCTTCTCTTGCATCCAGCAGAGGAATCAATATCCAGTGTTCTTAATGGTGATTTTTTGAGCTAAATCAATCTTATAGTCTTTGATACCTGAGGAGAAAAGCACAGTGATTAATATAAGATAGACTGAGACGATAAAAACAGTCCGTAAGTCACCATGCAATACATTTTTATAGACGAGTGCATTGTTACACCTATTTAGCGTAGGATTCTCTCACCCTGTGTCAGAGAGTTGCCGTCTGAGGAGATATGCCAGTATCTACGATCAGTCTGACGTGCTCGTTCTTCATGGACCACACTGAGAAAAGGTCCCCACAAACTGTCCTCTGTGCTAAAGCTGTGATACATGGAGCAAAAGGGTTGTTCGTAATCAAAATTCATAAAAAAAGGAGTTGTAATTAATACAGTAAAAAAGCAAACAAAATTTGACAATATAGTACAAATAAAGCATCTTGAGAAATCAAAACTCACGTGAAACCAGTTTGTTTGTCTTGGAGAAGGTTGAGGGCTTCAAATAGCGAGGAGCCCCTGGGTACATGAATGGAAAACACAGACGATGCACCGCTTGATTTAATAACCTCCACCTGTAGTGACACTTGCCCGTGACTTGGGAGGACTTCTGAAGGGGAATCCGCATCAATAGTCAGAGTGTCTAAAGCAGGCACATCATGGAGCACATGGAAAATCAAAAAGAAGAAAGAAACAAAAGTTATTAGGAAAACTCATTTTGAGATTAAAATACTAAAACCTAACCATATACTACTTTGTATATAATATATAACGTTGAAATACTCTAAATGCAGCCTATTTTATTTTTCTTTGGAAAAATAAACCTAGGACTGCAAATACAATTCTGCTGATTGATACTTCACTGAGCTTGCATGTATGTTGTACATACCATCCTCATTGCGGCATTCTTGGCTCTTCAGATGAAGGTAAGTGCGTTGGTGTAGAGCTGGCAGGACCTGAGAGATGGCCATAGGGTTATGGTAGGTTCCTTTCTTAACCTCTGCCCTTAAAGCCTCCATAGCAGAGCCACATTCCTCCATCTGACTGCCTATAGCCATCAAGGCCTGTAAGACAGAGAACCATGAGAACCTGTCACTCAAATAAGGCTTTTTCATTGAACCAAATATTTCATATCTTCATTCTTACCTGCACCGCCAATCCCGTACTGAACTCATTGCCCATGTGACCATCAGCTCTCTTAGAGTCAAGAAGCCTCTGCTTAATGGTGGCAAGAGCCCTGTCTAGCTCTGCAGTATCTTTAACAGCAATTCCCTCGTCTTTCAGACACTGCAGGGCCATGCCTGCCACTGCATGTGAGTCTGACGGGTGAAGGAGGAAGTCATATTAGTTAGTGACCTCAGGACAAATTCACATATTTCCTTAAATTTAATACAAAAGGTGGACACAAAATGAGAAATTTTGGCTGTGCTGGACACTTTCCCACACAAAGCTGTATGGCTTCAGAATCTTCAAAATCTGAAATATGGGATACTTTGATGGTATTTCGCATCCTTTTTGAAGTGTGAAGGCTTCAGTTTCCATTCATTGTAATTGCTTGAAATGTTTTGTGTAACACAGAAGAAAGTAAGTCATTTGGGTTTGGATTTACAGTGAACCATTTCTTTAAACCAAAAAAAGAGTTGATTTAAACTCACCGACACATAAGGACTCTCCGTGTTTTAACTGTCTATGTTCCACAGCATGGATGAGTTTTTGGCTGACATGTGCGCTGACTCTAACACCGCTCACACACAGAGCCAGAATGCCCAGAGAGTACTGGTAGTAGTTGGTCTTTGGACGGTGACCGACTGCAGAAAAGAATATTAAAATTAGAATTACAGTACAACAAAATGACATATATACCTGTAGATATATAGATATAGATATTAAATAATACTTTTATTCAGCAAGGATACATTAAAATTGGTTTGACAAAAGATTCCCATTTCAAATATATGCTGTTGTTTTGAACTTTCTGTGTAAAAATCTACTACAGTTTTCCACAGAAATATTAATCAGCACAACTGTTTTCAACATTGATAACAAGATATCAATAGCAGCCATATAATAGCAGATATAAGCAGCCATTTAGCATATTAGAATGATTTCTGAAGGATCATGTGACACTGAAGACTGGAGTAATATGTAAAATTCCACTTTGCCATCACATGAATACATTACATTTTAAAATGTATTAAAATAGAAAAAATTGCAATACTATTTTACAATATTACTGTTTTGACTGTCTTTTTAATCAAATAAATGCAGCGTTGTTGGTAAGCATAAGAGACATTAAAAACTCTTCCGGACCCTATTACAAAAAATGGCCCCTTACATGCAATGTTCTGTTTTTCTTCCTCCATCTCTTTCTTTAGGTGAATGAGGAGAGACTCCTTCATCTCATTATGAGTGAGATGTACACTCTCCAGATCATGACAGGAAGACTTTAAAGCCAAGATGTACAGAGCTAGACGGCCAACCACCAACTCATTATTTCTGAGTGATCTGCAAACAGATATATAAATAGTAATAATACAAGCAGAACCAAAATCAGTTGAAATAGAACAATATTCTAGAATAGAATAGAATAGAATATATGACCACAGAACCAGGACGGATTGAATTTATTTCCACTACAGTGAAAATCGTTCCTGAAGTAATTTACAGCTGTTTTAGAGTTTAATGAGAAAGATGTGAAATGTGTTCCATACTTCTCAATATCATCATGAAACTCTGCCTTTATGCGGTTGAGATGTTCACTCTCTTTAGCTAGATTATGGTGTGTTGAGAGCCGCAGGGCGATGTGCACACTGGGATTGGGGAGGGTCTCTTGCGTGTCCACTGACTGCAGCAGCTGCTTATTGACGGACAGGAGAAGAGCCTCGTGATCTGAAGCTGATAGCATGAAAGATGATAGCAAGAAAACTGAGAGTATGAAATTAAATGCAGACTATCATAAATGTTGCATCACTGTTCTCATTGAGCAATGTTGCTTCTTTTAAAGTGCCACTGTACAGTATAGTTGGTTTATGTTCACCGCTGCCTCAGCAATACAGGTCACAGCGACCTTTTTTCACCTACTCATTCAACCCATAAAATACACGTTGTCTCAGAATTGTCACAGTCACAAAAGCGAGGGCAAAGAACAGAGTGAAATGATTCCAATTATTCTGAGCAGAACTCCTGCTGACAGGACAAACAGAAATGACTCAGTAAGAATATGCTGAATGTTATGAATACGGTAGAGTAACTGGATTACAGAATAGTACATTATTGGTTACATGAATTGGTTACAGCATAGTACATTATAGGTTATTATGATATACACAGAATAATTTATAGACTTTATAATTGTAGACTATACAGGATAACAAATTTATACAACAGGATGATAAACAATAAAAATCTATAAAACATTCTGGAAAAACATCTAAACCTTCAATAACAAAATAAAAATTAAAAAACACCAAAAAGTTATAGACTACTATTCTTTTGGACATATTGTATTTCTGTGGCAATCTTTGATTTAAAATGCCTGAATAATATATAAATATGGTAATGATTCCGTATCTTTGTATATACCAAAGAACCTTCTATGTCCATCATTTGTACTATGGTAGGCTACTGGTACAGTACTTTTCGTAAAGGTATTGCTGTAGAAATAGGGCAAGCGTATTGCGCAATGACGGGATTTCTGTCATTTCCCCACCACATGACCAAATGATGACTACAAATCAAAATCGCAAAAATAAAAAAATAAAAAAGGGGGGAAAACAGAAAGAAAAGAAAAACTAAATGATGTACTAAATCTTACCACAAGGTTTTCCAGCAGCCAGCGCCAGCAGCAGCGCACTCACAATGACAAGAGTACAGTTAATCTGACAATGACAATACAGACAAATGGTGAAATTTAACAGCATATTCAGCTTTTTATTTTTTTTGCTAGCAGTTAACTAATTTCCAACTTCTAATGAGTTTTGAGCGTAAACATTCTGTATCATACTAACGCAAAGTCGACCAATGTGCTTAGAAAGTGGTAGTAGTTCTTACCATTTTAAGGCCAAGTTAGGTATTCTGTTGAATCCAGTTAAAAATGAACAACTGACACATATTAACACATTATGGCAGTAGAGGCGGAGTTAGTTACTCATCTACAGAGTTTGTAGTTTTGCAACGTATTGTCGACCTGTGCTCTAAATGATCTGTTTTCTTCTATTTTCGTCTTGAATTATTTTCTTTTCTTCCCTCGGTTTTTTCTAATGTTTCACAGCAAGAACATTTCTCATCTTTCTTCCCAAACGTGAGTTTGTTTACTGTTATTATAGCGCACTTCCGGTTAAAGAACTACAAAACCAATGAACTACAAATCCCGTGAAGCCCCGTTCACTTCCACACTGTACTAAAAACGCGTCTTAAAATTTAGGCTCTTGCAATTTCTCATGCCAGTTGTCTTTAGCCACTTTTCCACATTTTAAGCGAAGTTGGCTTTACGCTTTTGGGGGGGGTGTGAAAGGTAAGTGTTTGTGTTTGTAATGGAAGAACAGACTGTGTTTTGATGTGCATGTTGTGGGGCGTATGACTGGAGGATGTTTCAAGCTGCAGCCAGCGATCATTTCAAGTTATTCTTATCCAGAGAACCAAAATATTTCTTAATGGAGAATTATTAAAGATCATTACAAGCAAAACTGGAGAAAAAAAACACATTTACTTTTTCAGAGCATTACAATGTCATCATGGCCTACTGTGGAGGAAAATATGAAATGACCAAGTGACCAGTTAGCTTATTACATCTACAACTCACACCTGCAAATGACCGTTTGTCCTACTTAAAACAATAGCCATTCATTATTTAGGTATGTATCATTTATGTATAAATCTTTTTTTGAAGGTAAAGATAAAATCTTTGAGTTAGCCTTAGTATTACTCAGGTCATGTTGTACTGAACCTCTGCATGACCTGTTCTGAACGTCCCGAACCATTGATTGATTGATTCTTCTGTTTTCCAGATCCTTATACTTCTATTCACACTGCGTGACTGCAGTTGCTATTTAATTCGGATGTTTTCAGCTCATCTTCGGCTGGAGGATGATGCAGAGCACCAGGTCTGGAAGCAGCGAGCTGGAGTTAATCACATTCTCCCCCCTCGCTCCTTTTAGTAACCCTGATTTGGCCACAATCAGCAGGCCAACCAGAGACTTGAGTCATCTGACAGGTGGATCTATGCCAAATACGTAAGTATTATGGTCTGGTGCTTTTACACAGTCCTCATTTATGCAATAAAGTGAAGACTGCTCATCTTATTTGCCTGTGCATTTCATCTTAAAAGCTGGGATAGAAGATACATGAGGAAACAGAGGAGAAGGACAGATGATGAGTGAGTAAACTGTTTCCACTCGTGAGATTTGCTCTGTGCTGCAGTGGGTTTTTCATGACCTTTTTCCCCTTCAGAAGCTGCAGTCCTAAATGGCGAAAGCTGATGGGAGAGGAAGGAGCAGATGAGTATCCAAGTCCTAAAGTGAGCCAAAGATGGTCTGTGGAGTCTATCACCACTTCCCCTTCTGAGACCAGCCCGGTTCAACTGCACACTGAACCCAGGACAGAAGAAATGGGTCTGCCCTTTACATCCACTCCATCTCCACTACCCAGAGTTCCAACAGAAGGCTCAAGCATGGAGGTAGAGGCCACTCAGAGGAGACTGCAGGAGATAGAAGACAGGTGAGACAGAAATGAAGACGTCATTAAATTTCAATTAATTTCATCTTTTATAAACATGCCTTAGACGTAACATTACTGGTGTGCATCTTGAGACAAAACAATGGCACTGACATATTTTAAAGATCAGTCAGTGCGAGTTTCTTTCAGTTAAAACAGCCCAGACATGCATTTTAGTCTGGGACTAGGCTTAAGCCTCATCTGTGAAACTGGGGGTGTATCTCTGCTTGTGTTTGTAGAGTCATTGTTCAGAAATGAGATGTATGAAAGTTCAATCTGATGTTATGCTACCTTTAAAAAAATTTACATTTTTATAGGCAGTCTTCCTGATATATTGTGTGTGTTTGGTACAGGATAACTTTGGAGGATGATAGTGATGAAGAAGAGCTTGATGTGGAACCGGCTCAGCGCAGACCAGTGCTGGTGATGTCCGACAGCTTAAGAGAGGGGCTACAGCGGGGGATTGGTGACATTCTACCCCAAACAGTAGCGCAGTCAGTGTGCGTATCTTCTTTTCGGCTTTCTGTATATGCTTGACACTTGTTGGCTCTTTGATTCAACACATCCATTTAAATTTTAGTTGATAAAGAAATTCATAAATAAACTTCATTTCAAGTGTTAATGAATAAGCCTGTACTACCATTGGGGTTGGTAATGAAATTAATACTTCTATTCAGCAAGGATGCATTAAATTGATCAAAATGAACAGAAAATACATTTATAATGTTACAAAAGAATTATATTTCAAATAAATGTTTTTTTTATTTAAATAAAAAGGTAATAACAACAACAGTAGCGCAGTCAGTGTGCGTATCTTCTTTTCGGCTTTCTGTATATGCTTGACACTTGTTGGCTCTTTGATTCAACACATCCATTTAAATTTTAGTTGATAAAGAAATTCATAAATAAACTTAATTTCAAGTGTTAATGAATAAGCCTGTACTACCATTGGGGTTGGTAATGAAATTAGTACTTCTATTCAGCAAGGATGCATTAAATTGATCAAAATGAACAGAAAATACATTTATAATGTTACAAAAGAATTATATTTCAAATAAATGTTTTTTTTATTTAAATAAA
This sequence comes from Sinocyclocheilus rhinocerous, assembly GCF_001515625.1. Taxonomy (NCBI): domain Eukaryota; kingdom Metazoa; phylum Chordata; class Actinopteri; order Cypriniformes; family Cyprinidae; genus Sinocyclocheilus; species Sinocyclocheilus rhinocerous. The sequence goes on from NW_015648536.1 coordinate 1,113,759, forward strand.
AAGGTAATAACAACAAAAAAACTTCCTATCCATCAAGGCGTCCTGAAATGTTTCCTGAGCAGCAAATCATTATATTAGAATGATTTCTAATCGATCATGTGAAAATGAAAATCGAAACCCCAGCTATTACAATACAAAAGTTATTTTATAATAATAACAATGATATTTCACATGGCTGTTTTACTGTATTTTCGATCATACAAATGCAGCCTATGTGAGACTTTTTCAAAAACATGAAACACTTGAAAAATCGTATCGACCCCAAACTTTTGAACAATTATGTAAAATCAAAAAAATTTTGATGTATTGATAAAGAACTGATTCTGATAAAGAACTTTTTAAATGCCTAAATAAGACGAGGCACATTTATTGAGAAAGTAAATAGAATTGATTTCCTGTGGTTTTAAATGACCAATTCTGAACGACTGAAGCAAGTCAAAGCAGATTATATGAAACTGTCATGGATTCTTAATGTTTTCATCATTGTATGAAAACAAACAGAAGCAGAAACGTTCCCAAACCAGCAGCAGAACATCAGCTTCTACTAACAGCACTGAGCTCATTGTAAAGAAATCTAGCTTAGCAGGCTCTTCTTCCTTCACTAACCTCTGCAGGAGCTGCTCCTGTATGGAATTGGTGTTGTGGCGCCCCCCAGAGGACCCTCTCACCCAGAGGCTGAAGGACTCTTTACAGAAAAAGCAGCGCAAGCAGTTGGCAGTGAGCAGACATACTCCCAAGCCCAGTTCACAACCCCAAGCCCAGTTCACAGCACCCAGTGAGCAGACTTTCAGCCCGCTGTTCAGCAGCCCTGCGCTCCTCAACTCTGGAGAGGAAGACATGGAGTTATAGAGGGAAATCTTTACCAATACCCTTAGCATCCTGTGTGTGAAAAAAAGCTTTGAACTTTATCAGTGCAAACGAGGAATTACCATAAGGGGAGAGCAAAATGAGCCATTCACAAATGCTCACATGAGATTTCTCTTGTGCCATGTATTCTTTGTTTCAACCTGTGCTGCTTTTGTAGGTGGGACCATATTTGCACTAGACTAAATGGGAAGTATCCTATGTGAACGTGGTCAGTGGTACATTGGTTGAATGTGCAGTTGCAACTTCATATCCACTGTTTGCTGTTGATAGCTGTGAATATTCGAACACATTACTGGTTATCAATGCAAAATATTTTAGGTTTTTCTTTAAGCAGTTAATATTATTTCAGTGTACTTGTATACTGTGTACAAATTCAGAGCGCTTGATTTGTTACAATCTGCCATATTTACGCGTGATATTTGCTTTTTTGCAGAAATTCAACTGGTCAAAACCTGAGACTCCTTTTATTTTCCCGCCACAATATCAAAACTGACTGCCACAAATAGATTTTCCAAATGGCTTTAACTTCGTTGAATAAACATGAGCACTGTACGTTTCAAAATCAAAATATGGCACGGGTGTTTTATATGAATGTGTTTCTGAAGTGAACCGACTGTCTTCAGAAAAGCATTGATGCACTGATCTATATAATGATTATATATTATAGATCAGTGCATCAATGTCATTTTCATTTCATCTTTCGTATAATGCCTGATAAAGTAGCGCTTGTGAGCACAGAGCTGCTTCGATTACCAGGGAAACCGCTATATATCTGCCGCTCCAAAAGCACCACCTGCTGGCAGAAAATGAATTAGCATTTTCAATCAGCCCGGCTTCTATTTTCGTTGTTGTTGTTATATGTATATATATATAAAATTTATTTCCCCGGGGGGAAGTGCCGCCACACATAGAGTGTAAGTCTGTTGGAAACACTGGTGTCCATATTGTTTTTTTTCTTTTTTTTAAAGATGGCATAGTTATGGAAAGCAACGATTGATGAATTTGATGAAATGAATGGGAGCTTGATTTAGGAAGGGTCACCATGTGCTCTAGAACTGGACAGACAGAGACAGCAGCACTAATCTTTATAACCGGTTTAACTATCTACACAACAGAAATATGATTGTTGGTGGAGATGCATGGGTATACAAATCGAAATCTATTGATTTCAGTCGTTCATATTACCTGGTTCTGTTTTTCCAGCTGAAGAACAAATAGCACTTCTAAGTCTGGCTGCAATTATTAAACGACAGTAAAATAAGCTGCAAATCCATTTTGCCTGTGGTTTAAATATTAGCATAAATTATTGTTTAGACATTTTGTTTTAACTTTTTGCAATTTATACATTTTGTCAAATGTCAAAATATAAAATTTCTAAATATTGACTATATCACACTATGACAGACATGTTTTTAAATAAAATCAATTGGCATTACACTTCTCTGCTTGTGACATTTTATTTATGCAGAAAAAAACATTCATACAAAATCATGAATTGTCTGCTTAAAGTTATGTTGTTCAATTACAATAATAAATCACATTAAAAAACAATTAACAGTTAAATGACCAGTTGTAAATACTGTTAGCTACACACTAAATCTGTTCATTATTTCAAAGTAAACTCAAACACAATTCTAAGAACAAGAATTATTCATTTTATATCAAAAGTCATCTTTTGGTCTTTAACAGGCCTATTTGAAACATTCATTTACAGTGAAGGGCTCTGTCTGTCTGTCCTGACCATTAACATCTCTCATGAGCTCTGCAGAGGTGGCATTAAAGGGATAGTTCACCCAAAAATGAAAATTCTGTCATTAATTACTCACCCTCATGTTGTTCCAAACCCGTAAGACCTTATATGCATCGTGGTAACTCTCGTGATCGCGCAGCAGAGAATGACATGGAAGAGAATTGTTGAATAAAGACGTTATTTTTGTTTTCCTTGCGCACAAAAAGTATTCTCGTAGCTTCATAACATTACGGTTGAACCACTGATGTCACATGGACTATTTTAACAATGTCCTTACAACCTTTCTGTGCATTGATCGTGGTAGTAACCTTGCTGTCTATGGAGGGTAAGAAAGCGCTCGGATTTAATAAAAAATACCTTAATTTGTGTTCTGAAGATGAACAAAGGTCTTACGGGTTTGGAACAACATGAGGGTGAGTAATTAAGGACAATTTTTGGGTGAACTATCCCTTTAATAATTATTTTTACTTGCACATGGTTTTCCTATAAAATCAACAATTTATGAACAAATTCTAGTGCTGAAAGTAAATGTTAACTGGAGATGGTCTTTGCTAGTAAGTGATCTTCTGTCCTATAGCTGTCCTGGGCTGGAGCAATCTGCCAAAAAAAAATAAAAAATTTAAATTAACTATTAAAAAATATTTTTGATTTACTGAAATAAAGTAAAACATAAATGTTAAAATATATATATATATAAAAAAATCAATAACTTTTGACTATTAAACAAATTAAAATGTAAACTGAAAAATAAAAGCCAATTCAAATATAAAAAAAAAAACTATATAAAACTATAAAAACCATTAAAAATATTTTAAAGAACTATAATATATAAATAATACTGAAATAAAACTGTAAAATATTTTGTTAACTTTGTTTATAATCTGAGACTGGTTGATTTACCGTGTCCAAATAAGACGCAGCCAGGTCTGTGGGATCCCTGTCCCACTTCACCGGGCTGGGGCAGCGGGTTTGGCTCTCTGCTCGAAGCTGAAGAATGCGACTCTGGAGGTGCCGCAGAAGTTTAAATGAGGTCAGGTCTTGGGTGACTCGAGAGTTTTGGACGTCTGTGTCACCCTGAAGAGCAGGGGGTGCCGACTGGGGTTCGTTGTAGTCTCGGCATTGCTGCAGAGAAACAGAGAGAATCAGGGAGATGAACTTACTATGTGTTCTACTACAATCATAAAGAATTACAGAGAGAGTAAGCATGCAAATGTTGCTTCAAGTATGTTTTCAGTTTGTATTTAAGCTATATAATACAAGTGATGTTGTTCTGAATATGAGTAATTATGCTAACATTTATACCAGCAGCATGATAGCGGTATACCTTTTCTTATTTATTAAAATTATTAATAAGAGCTGAAATTTGAAATTGAAATAAAATATAAAATGTTGGACGAAATGAAATGTTGCCTTGGCAACTAAGTGAAATAAAACTTAGTTTAAGCTCAGGTATGAAAATTAAGGCTAAATATTATTTAAAAAAATAAAAGAATAAAAAATTAACATTTAAAATTAAAATGAAACTAAAAATATGAAGATAAAAGCTAGTTCAAAGTATAAAAACTATAATATTAAATAAATATAATAATTAATAATTTTGTCATAATAAATACAAAAATAAACTGGCATTTACCCCAGTCAGATGTCTCATCTCATTCTCCAGTCTCTCCAATCTCTTCTGCTGCTCTGCTCTGGGCTTTGGGACCCTCCTGTTTAATACAGTAAAGGTTATGGTGGATGTTCCAACAAGATTTTAATGTTCTTTTGCACAATTTAAAATCATGAGCCATGGTAGCCAGTTCGTTCATTTATTTATTGAGCAGTTCACTTGGTGCTATAGATGAAATGAGACGTTTTAATAATGTAGTGTTGTTCTACATGAAAGTGGTGTTTTTTTTTAATACTGGCCTAATCACTCAACTTGTGAAAGTTAAATAAAAATAAGCATTCAAGCTCCACTTGAAACTGAGCATATGACGCACCTCTCCAGCTCAAATTTGTGTGCAAGTCTTGCAGTGGTTTTGTCTTTCCACTGTGCCATGTTGTTCTGCACCTGTCTGAGCTCATCATCTTTAGCCCGCAGCTGCCTGCGCAGATGGACACACGGTTCATCTGTATCACCATTGTTCATGCGCAGCTGTGCTCGAGATATGCCGCTCATTTCCTCAATGTGCTCCTACACACAGCAGTAAACAAAACAGAGACAAAAATCAAGATATTAATACATCCAAAGAAATTTAGTTCACAGTTTTAGTTGCTTTACAATTATAATAAATTGTACATATTGTATGTGCAAATGGCAGTATACCTGGATGAGTTTCTCTTTTAGAGCAGCCAGTGCGTGTTGCTTTTCCTCCATCAGCTGCTTTTTCTGCAGATGTAGCTCTTGCTCCTGAAACACACGAGCAGCGTCTCCTCATAAGCGCTGTGTTGCTGTGATTATGTGTATTTTGTTTGTAACTTTGTACCTTTTCTCGGCTGAGCTGCAGTACAGCTCGTCTCTGTGAGTTGAGCTCATTTTTTAGATCATTAATATGTTGATGTAGGGCCTTTGTAAGGGACTGCAGGGTCTGAAGAGTTTCACTCACTGTAGGACTGAACCAGAAAATATTTAAATATACCAGGTTATAAAACATAACATAGTGTTACTAACAGTATAAGCTTAAAAGACTATAAATTAAAATGCTATATAAATTACTATTAGATTTGTATTCTTAATATGATCATTATTATTTTAATTAGGGGCCAAGCACCGAAGGATCTTAGGCACCTATTGTATCTGTTAGTTTTCTTCTTCCGCTCTGGGAGTCTATGGCAGCCCATAGAACCACTTGCAGGGAAAGTTATGAAATTTGGCACAGTCTCAATATTAAAGCTGCAGTCCGTAAGTTTTGCCTCTTTGTCGCCATCTCTGTTTGAAAACCTGCAATTGCAGCTGTTTGCGGAATTATCTAGCTAGCGTGGGTTGTGTGGCGGCTCGGCTCCAGTGCGGATGTATGTGTGGCAGTCAGTCACCACACCGGTGTGGATATTTACTGTACTTCGCAATCACAGATTCTAGACTACATCTTGGAATATATGACCCAAATAAGCATTTTCACCGGATATTGTCATCTGAACAAATAAGTAACAAGTCTGCCACGTTTGTTCTGACCAACTGAGGAAAAAAGCATTTCAATAAATCTACCACTCAAATTAGAAAACATTATTATAAGCTGACCGTTGTGAATCGGGCTAAAGTAAGGCGATAGTTTTGAACACTGGCTGGTTATGTATTGCTCGAATGTTGATTTCGGATAATCTTTAACCAAAAAAAGTTACGGACTGCAGCTTTAACCACTGCAAATTTGGAGCAAATTTTTCCTCTGATTCCTTGGCTCATGCGGAGTCGAATGCATACCAAAATTTAAATCTTTATAGGTCAAGATTTGTAGCAATTTTGCCACGTTTGTTCTGACCAACTGAGGAAAAAAGCATTTCAATAAATCGCGCTACTAATGGTGATTTAATCTAAAGATCGATTAGCTCATATCACATCAAACCTTGCAAATTATTATTATTGTTATACTTTATTCTCAAATTGTTAATGTTAACGTCAGCATTACGTGACTATGTGGATATAGTGTGTATTAGCGTGTAGATTTCAATTTCTGTACAGTCTAATCTAATTGTCATACTCTTCGAATTTCATATTAAGAAATTCTTTTAACCCAAAAAGCAAATTATGCTTATGATATACAAAACTGTTTTCGTAAAGTCATTAACAAATTTGACAAAAATGTGGCACTCAGATAGAGGACAGTCACATCATTAACCACAGCAAATTGGAGTCTCTAATGCAAACTCTCTAGTGCCACCAACAGGCCAAATATGCACTCATGTTTCTGCTAATAACTTTTGAAACATAAGGTCTAAAAGCAAAATAATTTTTTCCTCTGTGTCCATGGCTCATACCGAGTCAAATATATACCAACATTTACATTTCTATGGGTCAGGATTTTTCACAATTTTGAATTGCCCGAAAAATCTACTTTTCGAACTCCTAGACGAATTGTTAAATTTTCACCAAAATTGCCTCAGATCACCTTCAGATCATTCTGGCAAAAAGTTATCAAAAGCTTTTTGATATACCAAGCTGTTTTCGTAAAGCGTGTTAACGAATTTGATGAAATTTGCGCAAAAATGGACATGAGGCTATATCTTCGCAACGCTTTAGTGGATTCGGAATAAAAATGGTAATGTATTATAACAAGCATGACCTGAGGGCACATGAGTAGTTAAGATCGGAACGGCATACCGAATTGAACGATACCTAATTTTCTTTATTTTAGTTTTGGGCTTTTTAGATTTGTTTGCAAAATAGTCTTATGTCCCTTATTTGTAAGTTGCTTTGGACAGAAGCTTAATACAAATGTGTGTAAATGCAATGTAAATTGACAGAGATAGAAGATTATTTGGAAAGAGAGCAGAATCAGAGTATGACACAGGCTGGATTTGAACTTGCATTTCCCCACATTAGGACCAGTGCACAATGTCTTAGGTAGAAGTCTCTTACACGAACATATTGTATGTACTACAAATAAGTGAGCACACCTGTCTGATGAGTTCTTGTTTTCAGCAGCTAGGCCACTGTGTTTAAGTAACTCCTGCAAGCAAACACACTCGCTGTGTATGTCCTGCGCCCAGAGTTTGCTCAGCTGCTCAAGTCTGGCTGTTCTTCTCTTGTGTTTTTGGTCTTTCTCAGAGAGGGCTGTCCTCAGCTCCTGAAGCTCTTTTTCAGACCGCTGCAAAGTTTGCTTCAGACGCACCACCTCCTTCTCTGAATCCTGTAACAAAAAAACTGAAATTAACCAGAAAGAAATGATATTTTGCATAAATAAAATTAAGCCTATGTTTAGAACCACTGAGATTTTTGAATTCTGACATTGTCTTAGATTTGTCTTAAATCTTATTTTGTTAAAACAAATCGCACAGTGAGTTAAGTGAATCGTTACGTCCCTAGAAGCAATATATCATATATATACTACCATGATGTATAGCTATAAATACAAAAAAATCTCTTTGCAAAGAAGACAAAAGTGTCTGCTAATGCATAAACGATTCAAATTGGTTGAGACATGTTAAACAAATCTTGATACAGTTGGGGGAAGGAGTTTATATGAATGTATCTCGGAGGGGAAGTGACTGTCTTTAGAAAAGTTTAGATGGTATTTTCTTTTCATCTTACCTCTGTATAATGCATATTAAAGTAGTGTTCATAAGCACAGCGCTGCTTTGTTTACAGCAGTAAACATGAAAATGATGTATTTCTGCTTTTCCATAAGCGTTCCATAACTGCCATCTACTGTTTTTGTTTCGTTCAGATTTTTTTCTGTAGTATAGTTTCACAAAGCAAAGCATTCTGGTTTCACTTCAAATTTAGAAATTATACAATCTAATCTTTGTTTGGATCATGATTAAAATGCAGTAGTTTACTCTAATATTAAATGCAAAGAGCACAGGCAAAGCCTTAATTTGTTTTTTTGAAGACATTTCTTTTATTTGTGTTAGAAAATTTCAATTTAGTTTTATTTGACATATTTCAATTTCACAAACAAATGTGCAGCATTTTGTCCAAGCAACAATAAAAAGACACCTTTTCATTTATAATTTGTCTTAAATCTAATTTTGTTGAAATCATGAGAAAATCGTATCGTATCGCATCGTGAGTTCAGTGAGTATCAATACATCAAATACTACCATGATGTATAGATATAGATACAAAAAATCTCTTTGCAAAGAAGACAAAGGAGTCTACTCATGCATAAATGTACTATGCAATTAAAATAATATATTTATATTTTTTACACATGACCCTGACATGTTCTTGAGTCATTCTGTGAGATTGACCTATTTATTGTCTATTATTGAATATTTATTCATATAAATGTATTCAATGTAACCATAGCTGTTCTCATCTGGTTTACTTAAAAGTGTAAATGCAAAGAATAAAAAGACAGCTTCTGATACCACTTACTTTCTGAAGCTCAGTCACTTGACTCTGTAAGGCCAGTGCATTCCTTCTCTCCTTCTCCACTTCCATTTTCCCTCTCCTCACTGCCTCCTCTATTTGCTGCTCCAGAGTCCCACGCTGCTCTTTAAGAGCCTTATCTCTCTGTTCCTCCCACTTCCTTTCCTCTCGTTTCACAGCCTTTCGAATCTGTTAGATCAAATGACAAGAGATGCACTGGTTCTTTAGAGAGAACAAGAATTTAAACATGGGAGGGCAAACATCCTTGATAAATCTGTCATCAGCACTTGTAAAACAGATAAACAGGGAGGGAACCTTTTCCTGAGTTTCTCTTTTGAGTTCCTCTGCTTGCCTCCTCATCTTCTCTTCATGCTGCTCTAGAGCCTCTTTGAGTCTCTTTATCTCCTCATCTTTCATCTGAAAGAGAGAGAAATGAATGTGTATATAAGACTGAACTGCAGTCTTGTCAGATATAAAGAGCACACGATGTGACAGCTGACCTGGATGCAGTTGTGCAAGGACTCCAGGCTCTGTTTGTGAGTCTGAGCCTGGTCACTGAGAGCAGCTGATCTCAACTCATCCGCCTGCTGATGCACCTGGATTCACACATTAAACCAAATAGATTGGCGTTATGTATATGAATAATCTGTCTCTCAGTAGTCTCTCAGTAAATAAACCATATTACCTTTTGAAGCTCCTCTTTGTGGCTTTTGGTTAACTGCAACATCAGTTGCTCAATTTCTTGCACCTGAGAATGGATTGATAATCACGTGTATTAAACAATACTATGCCCAGCTGAAAAGACCAGCACATATTGTTCAGACTGGTTTAAGGTGACTAGTGATAATTTGATGCTGGTCTAGCTGGTGAACCAGCATATAAATGTTTTTCATTAACATAATCTTTCAGAATATATTGTAAAATGTGATCTGCTCAATTTCTTGCACCTGAGAATGGATTGATAATCACGTGTATTAAACAATACTATGCCCAGCTGAAAAGACATATTGTTCAGACTGGTTTAAGGTGACTAGTGATAATTTGATGCTGGTCTAGCTGGTGAACCAGCATATAAATGTTTTTCATTAACATAATCTTTCAGAATATATTGTAAAATGTGATTTATTTCTGTATTGGCAAAGCTGAATTGTCAGCAGCCATTACTCCAGTCGTCAGTGTTACATGATCCTTAAGAAATCATTCTAATATGCTGATTTGGTGCTAAAGAAATATTTCTTATTATTAGCAATGTTAAAAACAGTTGTGCTGCTTAATATTTTTGTGAAAACAGTGATACTTTCTTTAGGATTCTAGTGAAGACACTTTTGATCAATTTAATGCATCCTTGCTAAATAAATATTAATTTGTTAAAGGGGTCCTATTATGCTTTTTCACTTTTTCAACTTTAGTTAGTCTGTAATGTTGCTGTTTGAGCATAAAAAATATCTGCGAAGTAACAAAGCTCAAAGTCCAATTCAAAAGGAGATATTTTGTTTAACAGAAATCACTTTTCAAAAACTACAACGAACGACTCGTTTGGACTACAACGCACATTTTCCGGGATTTGTGATATCACAAAGATCGACGAATGGGACGAGACCTGGTTGAGCTGCACTAGAGAAGGCAACGAGTGTTAAAAAATCTTACTGTCTTGCTCTGTATTTCTCTCAGTTTAAAGCTGTGCTCCTCTCTCAGTGAACAGAGCTCCTGAAGAAGGGCTTCCTTTGTTTCTTCGGTCCCCTGCAAAAGCAGCTCCTTCTGGGCAACGATTCGCTCCAGCACGCCAAAACGCTTCACTCGTTGCTCTAGATCTTTTTGTAAAGACTGCACACGTGTTGTACATTTACTGAAATTGATCTGCAAACTGTATCAGATGCTGAAAACATTGTTATTGTAGATTTAGAAGAAGTAACAAAAGTGAGAACCTCCTTTATTTGTTCTTTTTCTCTGATCGTATCAGCCAGCTGCTCCTTCAGCTCAGTGCATTTCTGTCGGAGAGCCCTGCAGTCCTCCTCGCTCTGCTCCAGCTCCTGATTCACCTCATCCAGCCTCTGAGCGAGACAATGACAAAGAGATTAATCTATGTTTTTGATTATTTTGCTGGCAATATAAAATTAAGCAACAAATTAATGCAATTTTTATTTGGGCATTAAGTTTGCCCAAAGAACTACTTTCGTGGCTGTTCATCTCTCCTTTTACCAACTGTTCTAACACAAAAATGGCCAATTAAAAGACTAGATTAAAATATAAATAATAATTCAATAAAACAGACAATTAGTCTGAAAATATTTTCAAGGTATTTTCTACAATATTGACTTTGGCTATGTATTTAATTCAAAATTATCTTAAAGTTTCACGTCTAATAGTGTAGTGTGTAAGTGATCTACCTCCTGCATAGAGTCCAGTGTGTGTCTGAAACGCCTCTGTTCTGAGAACAGTTCTGATTTGGCATTATCCAGCAGTCTGTCCATCTCCTCCCTCTCCAGAACAGACACACTGCGGCTTACACACTGACAGTAAAAAACAAAACCATCAAATCACACTGAATGTCAAGCAGCATATTCATAATACATTCATTTACATTCAACTGACTGATTTAGAAAGCAGTGCATATGTTATCTTGCTACATACTGCATGGAGAATAACACATACATACATACATACAGTACGTATAGCAATACATTCATTCATTCATTCATTTATGATAAAAAATAACAATGCAGATGTTTAATGAAACTCTAACAGGTATTTTATACTAACAGGCATTTAATATACAAGAGGGCTGATGTCATGGTTTCACTGCATTTTTGTTTCTTAACTAGAGTGACCTGTTGCTCCTGCAGAACCCTGACCTCCTCCAAGCATAAGTTCCTCTGGGCCTGCAGTCTTTGTAGCTCACACCTTTAGGACACACACATATACATTGATCATTAAACATGGAATTTAAGAACAAGTGCCAATTGAAGCAAATGGGGTGAAGGTTCCTGTAAGCAGAACATACGTGATGTTCTGGGCCTGGGCTCTGCTGTCCCTCACACTGAGCTGTAGAGAGAGATGCCCTCTCTTAGCTCGATCCATTTCCTCTCTCAGCTTCTCCAGAATATGAAGTGTGGCCTGAGGAAATCATACCACATTTGTTTAATAAATGAGATTAGTAACATTTTGAATGAATAAATAAGTGAAATTACAGATTGATCATGTGATTTTCATACTGTTTTTTGCCGTTGAAGCTCAATAAGTGACATGCTCAGCTCATTGAGTTGATCTCCATCTACTCTGCTCTTCTCCCAATCTCTCTTTGTGTTCTGAAAACAGTTCAAAACATAATTGCACATGATAAATTATTCATCTCCATTAACTCTACTGACACTGATTAATACAGTAATTGTTTAGAGAATGCATTGTGGTCTCTTACAATGTGGGAATCATTCCTTTTGCTTCGGTATAAACGTCTCCTTTTCCCCTTCCTGCCAGATGAATGTCTCCTTCTTCTGCAGTCAAGCTTTGACACAGCACCTTCACTACTCGTCTCCTCAACAGTTCTCTCATCATCAGAGCTACAACACATACAGAGTAATAGCGAGGAATGGTTTTAATTAGAAATATTTGCATAATGTTTCTTATGAACATATTGTGCTGCTTCTTATAAAGATTATGCAACTTTAGTGACCGGAGGGCACATAATATCTCTACATAAAAACTTCCAATGAAACTACGCAAACATGGCAGTAATGAGGGTCTTTGCCCAAAGGCTGCTAAAGTCGGATTTCTGTGTATACACACCGATAAAGAGCAGCATGGAATAAACACCACCACAGGACACATTATCCAAGCTGTCATAAGCTCTCCCTAAGATTGTCTCCAGTCTTAAATTGAACTCCAGTTAAATTGTTGAGAAGTACCTGAAGGATTGAAGATCGTTTTGAAATGGGCTGGTTTGTCCTGTACAGCATCCATTTCCTCTGCTCAGATGAAAGGCTATAGTGGCACACATAAGAACAGACAAACATTTAAAAAAAAAAATCCAGATAAGTTCATATATTATGCACCAATTAAATATCTAAAAAAGCATTACTTTTAACATTACTGTGACATATACACTACTGTTCAAAGGTTTGAGGTCTAAAATTTTCTTTGATAATAATAAGAAATGTTTCTTGAGCACCAAATCAACATATTAGAATGATTTCTGAAGGATCATGTGACCTTGTTGACATTCAGCTTTGCCCGTACAGAAATAAATCACATTTTACAGTATATTTAAAAATAGAAAATAGCTATTTTAAACTGTAGTACTATTTCAGAATGTTACTGTTTTTACTGTATGTTCGATCAAATAAATGCAGACTTAGTGACCATAAAATACTTCTTTCAAAAATATAATTATTACTATTTTTTTTTTTTACCACCCCCAAACAGTAGTGTAATTTAGTTGCATCATTGCACATCACAACAATGCGATATCACTGTGTAATATATGTATAGGAGTGAATTCAAATAAACCCCCTAAGCTGTAGTTTACAAGGAATGTAAAGAAAGATAACACCATATTTGCCATTGTATTCCTAGTCAGAGTTTACTCTATCGGCATATTTTGCGAAGTGTGTGTCTGTGGCATGCATGCAAATCATGCAAATGCAAATCACACATGCATTCAGCACACAAATAGAACACATGACATTTGACATGCATAAGTTAATATGTTGCCCACACCTGTACTTGTCCTGTTGCTATTTCCAGACTTCAGGTGCTGTCGAACATGTTCTGAGCACACTGTGTCCAGATCAGTGTCTATGGTGACTGAATCAAAACTCTGCATGGGGATTCCTATCAGAGGACAAGGTTTTATTTGAGCATGTTTTCTGTCTTGCTTCAGTGATTCACAAAGGAGATATAACCATAACAGATCTTAAGAAATACAGATAGAAAAACAGGTCCTGCTGTACCTGTGAGGTGCCTCAAAGGTGTTCTGCATGGATGTTCTGGATCATTCTTAGATCTTTCATGGTAAGGGCTCCTCTGGGGCTCAGTGAGGTCTGTGGCGACTTTTAGAAGATTTGGCAAGCATGCTTTAAAAACATGAAATTCCTCTTACACATCTACTGTATATAATACTGTACACTGACTACACATCACTGAAGTATACTCTTAAAAATAAAGGGTCTATATTAGCATTAATTGTTCTATGAAGAACCTTTAACATTTATAGAATCTTTCCATTGCACAAAAGGTTCTTTATAGTGGTAAAAAGGTTCTTGAGATTATTAAAATGCTCCTCACGCTATGAAAAAAACTGTTATTTTAAGAACTGTTCTCTGAAATGTTCTTTGGGAAACACAGAATGGTTCTTCTATGGCATCGCTGAAAAAAAAAACCTTTTGGAATACAGAAATGTAAATGAAAGTAAAAAGTGAATATTACATTTATATCCCATTTATTAGTAACTTTCTTCATGTTTCTGTAAGTAACCCTGGACCACAAAACCAGTCATAAGTAGTACGGGTATATGTAGCAATAGCCAACAATACTGTTAGACTTTGTTCCGTGTTTTGTGTGTGTTTTGCTCCCCATGTGCCCTCCTTGCCCATATTTGGTTAGTTTCCTGTTCCTGTCCTGATTATGTTGATTTAATTCCAGGTGTCCCTCGTTTATTTCCATTGATCCCAGGTGTCTAGTCATCCCCTCGTCTTGTCATGTGTTTAAATAGTGTTCCCTGTTTTTAGTTCAGTGTCCGGTATTATGTCTTCATGTGCTACGTGAGTTCTCCTTGTTCCTTGTTATAATTAAAGTTCTCTGGATTGATGTACTCCTCGTCTCCCTCCGTTCCTTGCTCCGCATTCCACTCAGTAGTGCAACCGTGACAATATATATATGTTCTCCTTGTTCCTTGTTATAATTAAAGTTCTCTGGATTGATGTACTGGTAAAAAAATATATAGCCTGAATGCACTGTAAGTCGCTTTGGATAAAAGCGTCTGCTAAATGCATAAAATATTATTAAATTATTATTAATTATGTACTCCTCGTCTCCCTCCGTTCCTTGCTCCGCATTCCACTCAGTAGTGCAACCGTGACAAATACAATGTATGGGTCAAAATGATCGATTTTTCTTTTATGCCAAAAATCATTAGGATATTAAGTAAAGATCATGTTTCAAGAAGATATTTTGATATATTTCCTACTGTAAATATATCAACTTAATTTTTGATTAGTAATATTCATTGCTAAGAACTTCATTTGGACAACTTTAGAGGTGATTTTCTCAATATTTAGATTTTTTTTTTGCACCCTCAGATTTCAGATTTTCAAATAGTTGTATCTCGGCCAAATATTGTCCAATCATAACAAACCGTACATCAATGGAAAGCTTATTTATTCAGATTCCAGATGATGTATAAATCTCAATTTCAAAAACCCTTTTTGATCCTTATGACTGGTTTTGTGGTCCAGGGTCACAAATATGAATGGGAAAATCATTTATAAAAGCAGACCTTCTACAGTGCTCTGCTGCCACCTGTCTGATTATTTTGGTGCTATTTATCAGTGTTTTTTTTTTAAATCATTTTCCTCATTCTGACCTATCACACAAGATCAGATAATAGACTAGAGGTAACTGCTTACTTCTCCTAGCTAAGTTTGAGTACCTGAGGCTGGCAGGACCAACATTTCCTCTCCAAAGGGTCCAGGGTCACAAATATGAATGGGAAAATCATTTATAAAAGCAGACCTTCTACAGTGCTCTGCTGCCACCTGTCTGATTATTTTGGTGCTATTTATCAGTGTTTTTTTTTATCATTTTCCTCATTCTGACCTATCACACAAGATCAGATAATAGACTAGAGGTAACTGCTTACTTCTCCTAACTAAGTTTGAGTACCTGAGGCTGGCAGGACCAACATTTCCTCTCCAAAGCGTGTTGAGAAGTCCTCAGTGCAGACGCTGTCCATCGTGACGTCGTCCTCCTCGTTTCCCACCCCTGCCACCTCAGCATTTCTCCCAAGAAGCCTCTCCAGTCTCCAACAACACTGCTCTACCCTGGACACGGAGCTCAAGCTGCCACTTTTCTCAGGACGCCACACATCTGTAGCTGTGACGCCAAACTTTATCATCTCCATTGTCTGATGCTCTGTTTTGTCATCTTTGCCTTCTGATATTTTGAAGAGGAAATTATGATGGATTTTAAGAAGACACCAATAAACAGTCTGTAAGAAACTGTTTAGATTCTATAAAGTTTCAATTCTATTATGCTATAAAATAACTAACTAAACTAGAGGGGAGATAGATAAAAAAAAAATACTATTACATGCATTAAAGTAGGGGTATGGAATAAAAAATATAATAGGCCTAACATAAATTAACGAAAGTAGAGGGGTGCCAGTGTAAGAAATATAATAACACTAGATTAACAAAAAGTAGAGACAGCATAAATTATAAAATAACTAACTAAACTAGAGGGGAGATAGATAAAAAAAAAAATACTATTACATGAATTAAAGTAGGGGTATGGAATAAAAAATATAATAGGCCTAACATAAGATTTCATAAAGTAATTAACATTTATCTTGTGCATTTCTTTTGGAATTTTGTAAGAAAAAAAGTGTTTGTGTGCCTGCCATTTAGGCAGACTTGAATCAGATGTCTGTTTTAAAGCAGTGAGTAGGTTATTTACTCCTTGATTTGCTTAATAAAGGTCTACTTTGAGATTATGTTGACAAACATGTTTATAGTGCGTTATTTTCAATGTATTTATAATTGCTAAGTTTAGCGTGGCTAAAATATACAAGTAATTTCCATACAGTTTATCTGGTTGGAGTGACAATCTTCACATGCTTGCTGCTGATCAGTGTAATCATAGTAAAATCACGTAAATGGTGCATGAAGTATAAATTTGTAGGTGTACTATAGAAAAGCTAAAATGAGTTTGACTGACCAGATTGACTGGCTTGGTTCGAGCTCAAATGTCAAGCTACGCCTATGCCTAATATTCATAACTGTTCTACTTTGGACAATGATTTGGTTATATGTTCGATTACATATGGGAAAAAATTGCATGGACTACCTGACTGAATCCTGTCAAGGTTGGATGGGGTTTTATCATTGGTTGGAACAGTGCTACCCAAGCCTGTGTCTTTACTTACAGACTGACTCCGATCAAGATAACCTGGAACATATAGAACATTAGGAAAACAACTGCATTTACTAATAATAAATAAATAAGATAAAATAAGAATAAATAGGACATTAAAAAATCTACAAAAAATTCGATATGATTATTATTGCAGAAAAATGGTTCATGCTTACCCAAGAAAGGAAAGGCTCCATGCATTCGGCTTTGGCTGTGGATCTATTGGTGGAATACAAAATCGGGACAAAATTCTACTCTGGCTATGACAAAAATAATACGCCATGCTTATCAAAATTTCATCAGACTGTAAGTGCTTGACCTGTAGATGACTCAGTTGTGTGTCTATGGCGTCCAGTAGTACATCACAGTGATCATGGGACAATGCCAGAGGTATAAGCCCGTAAACATCAACCCCCTCATCCACATCTGAGAAGAAAAGAGATATACAGCAGTTTGTACTACAGCAGATACAGGATAAGCATGAAAGGGAAATTTCGATGGTTTCTGACCTACAGAGAGCAGCTCATCAGTGTTTTCTCCAGATCTTTCATTTTCCATCGTTGTTCTAAAATGAGAAAGTTAATTTCTGCGTGAGAATGAAATATAAAACTAACTTAGCTCTTTGGAATCTAAAGCATTTGCGTTTAAATTAAAGTTGCCAATTTTAAGGGGGGAGTTGTTGGGTATATGGTTGCCTAGGAAACGCAGCAGAAAGGGTCCCCAACAAACACTAGGGACTCCTAAAGAACCTCATAAAGTCTAATAAAATACAACACTTCACAGATTTCATACGAGGATAATGCAAAGCTGCATATTTCACATGTGTATTTACTTATGCTAATTAATAGCTAGGTACATTTACAGTTGTATTTTAACAGAAAAATGTACAAATACCTTTTCTTTCTTGCTGGGAAGAAAACAGTAATTAAATCAGTTTTTGCTTTGTTTCAGAACTCTCAAACATTGGCCGGGTTTTTAAAATAGGTTTTTACACTTACGTCAATGTGTTTCCACTCGAAGTTTTCTCTAGAAACGGGTCTGAACAGCAGAAATTGGTGTCCTCAGTGTCATGGCAACCACACACACCCACTAACTGCCTACAGGAATAGAAACTTGAAGAGATTTATTTTTGTCTGTGCACAATGCAAAGCTTTTTAATAAACACTATATATGTTGCTAAGTTTTCTAATTAAAAACAAACATTTATATAATTAACAGTGACATACATCTGCTGTACATCTTATTTAACACTAACAATTACAATGACAATGCTGGGGGATTTTTTTAACCACACTCTGGCAACTCCAGTTCTCTCGCAAATATCGCGATAGAGTTGTTGTGTTCGCGCTGACAGTGCAGTGAAACAAGTTTCCATCCTGATGATTAGCAATTTCATAACCGTGGGTGAATTTACAGTAGGTCGAATTTCGTTTATTTAATTATAAATTTTTTTGTTTACACATTTAGACGAATAAGGTTAGTACATACTTTTTTAGATTTATTGATGTTTGGTAAATTAGAACTTTGAATTGTTATGCTGCTAGCCAGCTAGCAGTGGTATTAGTTATTGGATATCGATGTCAGCAGCATGTATCTTTTCAAAGCCATTGGATCTGTGAAAAGCTCAAATCCAAACACTAACGCTACTTTATGCCCAACTAATATGATGTCTCTTTGGCTGTCAGTAAGTCTGAGAAGAGAAAGAGTAACTGTTACCTGACAATTACTCTTGAATAAGCCGTTTAAATGTAGTAAATATAGTAAGATCATTGTAAAACAGTCACTTAGTTGGATCAGTGTAACATTGGTTTCGAAAATATAAACATTGGTTATAAAAGATAGTTGCTTAAACTCTCAGCTCTCCAGGTTATTTTTATATGAGAGTGAACTAGCAAATTCATTGTTAGAACCGATCCTGAACCTTCAGGTTTCCACAACCACTCCGTTAAATGTCA
Source organism: Sinocyclocheilus rhinocerous (assembly GCF_001515625.1). Taxonomy (NCBI): domain Eukaryota; kingdom Metazoa; phylum Chordata; class Actinopteri; order Cypriniformes; family Cyprinidae; genus Sinocyclocheilus; species Sinocyclocheilus rhinocerous. The sequence continues at coordinate 1,132,465 of NW_015648536.1, forward strand.
TTCAGATGGTCTTATGTGTTTATCAGGTGAAGTAGAAAATGGCCTCATATTTTGATGAGCATGACTGTGAGCCCACGAATCCAGAAGAACAGTACCGACAGAACGCCCTGCTGGAGCTTGCCAGGTAACTACTAGCTCGACACTGCCATCTAGACCAACTCAAACTCGCCGATTGATATTGCAGTTTCTTTAACCAGGGTTTCCTTTACACAGTTTCTTTATTTTCAGTGCACATACAGGGCCTAAAACTAACTTTTTGCCACACCTGTCAATGGCCGGTGACATGATAAAATTTACTGGCCCAAATTTTTTTTTTTTTTACCGGCCATGAAACTCCTTTTGCAAAAACAGGCTGTTATTACTACTACAATGACTAAACATATTTACAATGTTTTTATTTTGTCCTGCTGGTGCATTTCCCCTCAATTTTACCTATTAATTATAGCCATTCAACATTACAGTATAATTGAAAGCCATTATTTTTAACATTTAATAGGCTCTGAAATATATAACGACTTTTAATTGAAGTGATTTTAAAACAATCTTCACATAAACTATATTATATATGCATAAACTATACATAGTCATCTTTATTCAAGCTACAAAAGGTAATCAGCGACCAGAACAGTCCAAGGATTTCTCTTTTTCTTTTGTTCTTTGATTTACACCAATGACAGACTTCAGCAGGTTTCACTTTAAAATCAGCGCTGTCTCTTTAAAACCTGATGCATATGACGCGGATCTGACACGTAGCTTATGTCAGAAACAGCGAATCTCTTTAAAAACTGGCTGTTGTTTTCACTTCATTGCATTGTTATAATTCGTAAAAGTTTGTACCCGTCAACTGGGGACTGACACCGTTACATATACTCGCCAATGCTGATTTTAACTCTCATTTGGCGCTTGGCGAGTGTTAATTTTAGGCCCCGTGTACATATATACATTACCATTCATATAAGTCTGTGGTCAGTAAGATAAAAAAACAGAAATTAATACTTGTGTTCAGCAAGGATTGAAATTGATCAAAAGTGACAATAAAGTCATTTATAATATTACATAGGATTGAAAAAATGAAATCACGGTTGTATCACGGTTTCTACGAACATGCATACATTGTTTTCAACAACATTAATACTAATAAATGTTTCATTCAGCATATTATAATGATTTGTGAAGAATCGTGTGACACTGAAGCCGCTGAAAATTCAGCTTTGCCATCACAGAAATAAATTCCATTTGAAAATATATTAAAACAGAAAACAGTTATTTTAAGCTGTAATAATATTTCACAATTTTTACTGTGTTTGATCCAATAAATTCAGCCTTGGTGAGTAAGGAGATTTTCAAAAAACATTGACAACCCCAAACTTTTGAATATTACTGTTGATGTGCTTAATTACGTGCTGTTAAATAACAGCATTAGCATAATAGTAGTTAATTAGTATTTGTATGAATTAGTATTAGTATATTTATAGTTTTTGTCAGCTATGTGGATGAGAACGTAATGATATTGCCAACCGTTTTTAACAATTATGCGGCTATAGGTCTCTGATGCAGGGTCTTGACATAGACTCGGGTTCATTTGATTTGTCGGATTGGGACCAGCGTCTCCCGCCTCCTGCAGCCAAAGCCGTGGTTCAGAGTCTTCCTGTGGTCATCATCTCCCCTGAACAAGCAGGTGACAGACTACTCGTTCATAATCATCTGCAAACACATTCATAGAGAGGACATCATTGCACAGAGGAACATTAGCAACAGGATAATTGGTAATCGATGCTTTATTGTGTTTGGCATTGGCAGCAAGTTTGATTGAATTAGAAGGTCTTGAATCCTTGGTGTCCATGACTATCATTCTTCTTGAGCTTTCCTCTAGCTCTTTTTTCATTTGACAGATAAAGCACTGAAGTGTCCGGTGTGTTTACTGGAGTTTGAGGAGCAAGAGACTGTGAGAGAGATGCCCTGTAAACATCTGTTCCACACGGGATGCATCATGCCTTGGCTCAGTAAGGTATGTTTAGTGGTTTTATTTTCTCTATGATCCTCCGGTAAGCAAAAATGCATTCAGTTGATTAAAAGGGACAATAACAGTGTTTAATTTGTATTGTATTGTAAACCGTATTAATCAAACTCTCTATCAATCAAATCCTGAAGAAAACCTATCACCGTTTCCACAAAAAATATCGAGCAGCACAACAGTTTTCAACACTGATAACAATTCGAAATGTTTTTTAAGCAGCAAATCACTATATTGGAATGATTTCTGAAGGATCATGTGCCACTGAAGACTGGCGTAATGACTGCTGAAAATTCAGCTTTGCCGTCAAGAATAGATGCAATTTTGAAATATATTAAAACAGAAAACACTTACTTTAAATTATAATAATATTTCACCATAGTACTGTATTTTTGTTAAATAAATGCAGCCTTGGTGAGCATAAGAGACTTCTTTCAGAAACATGAAAGAATCTTACCAACCCCAAACTTAGGGATGTGGATAATATTTCATGTTTGGCATAATCATAAGTGTTTCCACATAACATTACAGACCAATTCATGTCCCTTGTGTCGACTTGAACTACCCACTGACAATCCAGACTATGAGGAGTTCAAAAAAGACAAGGTAAAATATCTGTTTTCTGTTTAATGTCATTATTATTTCTGTAATTCATTCATTGTATTCTTCTGTGACACCTTATGAATATACCTGAGTGTTTAGTGTGTTTGTTTGTTTTTACAGGAACGGAGAAGGCAAAGAGAACACAGACTAGAGGATCTACATGGAGCCATGTACACATGACCTCAGCACCTTCACGACTTGAATATGAATTCAACTTTCAGTTTGTTGGAAGTGAGAGTTTACTGCGCGGGGACCAGGCTTTGAAATGATTGCGTTTGTGTGTGCTTGAAAACAAGGTTTTTAATGTTATCACTTTGAAGACTGCTTTGTATGGCTATGCACTGAGAACTGTTTGTATGGAACTGTAACGTAGCCTTATAGACATTTCTGATTTCATTAAATGTTTTAAATAAAGCAGTTGCTTTTTTGTTTGTGTGAAATTGTATTTGTTCGCTCCATGATTTCATATTCATTCGTCTTATTCCCTGAAGAGATTTCTTGCCTTTATAAGTGCTGAAAAATATTGTGCTGATAAGCAATGCCATAGTTAATACAATAATTCATAGCACGTACAGTGGCACACTTGTCACGGTAGGCGTGACTTTATCAGTGGACTCTACATTGCCCACTTTCCCAGTTAGGAAATGAAACCCTCCTTATGTAATACGGTAGACCTCTACCTCATGAAAAATGTATGTGATTTTTAGGTGTGTAAATTATTGTAATGATTCAACATGCTGAGACAGACTTCATGTACTGACTAATGATGGAGCAAAAACACTCTCTGAATTCGTAAAATGTTAAACTGTCTTTTCCATATTTTTAAATAAAAAGTGAGCTTCTCTAACATAGTGTGTATTATTTCAAGTGTGTCGCATTTGTCTTAAAATGATCACAGACAGACGTACAGATACACTTGTTTATTTTCCATCTGATATTTTGGTAATTCAGTATAAACATCTGTCAAAGAAAATCATACATAAATCTTACTTATTTACATAAGTAATTTATAAAATAAAAATATTCTCTGCATTGTTTTTATTTCGATTTTGGGAGTGTGAACCTCACGTCTTTGTTGTGTTCTTAACAGACGCAATGTGTTGATAAAAATACTTTGATTACATCATTTAAAGGCATCAGAAAAATAACTTCTATCCGGACAACGGCTGAAAACCATGTAACATCAAGAAAGAAACATCAATGAAAAAATATCTGACAGTGTTTCCTTGTGACTTTAAAGTCTTTGACCAAGCCTTATGTGTTCAAAATAAGTCAGTTCAAATTGTAACATAAATAATCAATAAACAATCCTTGCTCAACCTTTTGCTCTTAGGTGACCTATAAATGAATGATCTGCTATTCAGATAATATAAGATGCACTATATGCATTGACAAATATTGCATGTAATTTATACCAAATGTTGCTGGGATATGGCAAAAAAGGCAATTAATGAGAAATGATATCAACATTGACTTTAGGTTCATATGCACATACTTTATATTACCCAAGATTTTATGCCCTTTGTGTTTGTTTAAGCTTGACCCGTTATGTTACTGTCCCTCTATGTGCAGTTTGGTTTGAGCTGAATGTATTTTGTAATGAGCAACTAATATTATATTTAATGGATGGTTTCAGTTGTACAGTGCAGCCCTGTGAATATTCCCTTGCATGAGAAGAGGAAACAATATTTCAAATAGCTCTCCAACAATAGTGGAGTCAACAGAGATAAACATGTATGATGCCTAGAGACCACATCTAAATTTACAGTCTAATCATTGGCATGAAATGCATCTGTCCCATTGAAGGCCAGCAAACAAACAGACAATACCTGGCACATTTCTGTGTAAAATATAAATGTTAAAGCACAATAAATCTGGAGTCACTTTAAAAGCAATACGGACCCTTTGATTGACAGCCTGAATAAAGTAAATCACACAAATACTACAGCAACATTAAGGCCACCATAACCACTCAACCCTCAGCAAGTTTAAACACGGTTTCCTAGGTTCCAGCCTGGAGACCAACCGGTTTCATTCATATAATCGTTTCAAAATTTGTTAATATTGCAGTACTGTCATTTTCTCAGTGGCTATATGTCCAGCTACACACACAAAAAAAACAATGAATCAAAGGCATACAGTACATATTTTGAAATGCATCCTTTGGCAACAGAGAAAAACAAAAACTGATGTGCTGCTTATGTAAAAAAAAAATCACTTGTCACACTATTTGGATTAGTTATGTTACTATGTAACTACACAAAACAATCGGCGAAGATATGCAAGTAAAATTACAATGTAAAACGATGAATAGATGTGGCATTTTTTCTGAGTTGTTTTTACACTCTAAAAAATGCTGGGTTAAATGCAACCCAGTGCTGGGTAAAATAGGGACAAACCCAGCAATTGGGTTGTTTTGACTCAGCGGTTGGGTTAAATGGTTAACCCAACCTTCTGGGTAGTAACCCAACCGCTGGGTCAAAACAACCCAATTGCTGGGTTTGTCCCTATTTTACCCAGCACTGGGTTGCATTTAACCCAGCATTTTTTAGAGTGTATGGCCCGGCCTTGACAGAGAAAAAAATGATTAAAAAAAAAAATATATATAAAAGGTACATGTACAGTCAATGTGAATATACATATTCTACAACTAATCAACTGACCAGGAAGGCAAGGATAGAGCTGGTGTCACCTTACATCACTTCCTCCTGCTCGAAATGAAAAACAAAACCCACCTCTTCAGAGACTAAAAACAAGCATGAAACAGAACAGAAGCAAGCTAGCATGACAAAACATTTACCCACTGCATCATTAAAAAGGCCACCAATACAAAAAATGGGTGAATGAGACGCAATTTCCAATTCGTAATTTTTTTCCAATTCCAAAATAAAAGGTGCTCAAGGGCTATAGTTTGATCCATATCTTAGACATTCACGTTACAAAAATGATAATACTCTGATCCTGATAGTCTGCAATTCCAAATAAAAGTGAAAAGAACTTAAATCTTCAAAGTTCATTCATTGTGTTACGTGCAAATCATCCATTTGCAACAATATGTGTGGGCAAACAGTAGCAAGCTCTAAAAGAGATACCCCTGAAACATTTGTGCAAACGTGACAGTAAAAATTGACCCCATCACCCCCAGTGCAACAATTCTAATCTCACAAACCATTGGATCTGTGCTAACAACCTTAAAGGGATAGTTCACCCCAAAATGAAAATTTGATGTTTATCTGCTTACCCCCGGGGCATCCAAGATGTAGGTGACTTTGTTTCTTCAGTAGAACACAAACGAAGATTTTTAACTCAAACCGTTGCAGTCTGTCAGTCTTATAATGGAAGTGAATGGGAATCATGGCTTTGAGAGTCAAAAAAACATACACAAACAAAACCAAATGAAACCCTGCGGCTCGTGATGATACATTGATGTGTAAAGACACGAAACGATCGGTCTGTGCAAGAAACTGAACAGTATTTATATCGTTTTTTACCTCTGATTCACCGCAATGTCCGAACTGTCCTGAGCCGGCGCGTGACGCGTCTTCTTCTTCTTCTTGCTTTACGGCGTATTGCAGACTTATAAGTGCATTACCGCCACCTATCTCTCAAATGGACCATTGGCACTCTATCTACAATCTCAATTAGGAGTGTCAATGGTCCACTTGAGCGATAGGTGGGGGTAATGCACTTATAAGTCTGCGATACGCCGTAAAGCAAGAAGAAGAAGAAGAAGACGTGTCACGCACCGGCTGTTGAGAACACGCTCAGGACAGTTCGGACATTGCGGTAAATCAGAGGTAAAAAACGATACCCTGGGGGTAAGCAGATAAACATCAAATTTTCATTTTTGGGTGAACTATCCCTTTAAAGTGGAGCTCAAATCCCTGTTCCTTAAAACAAATGCTCATTCTGTCCTTCTCATCTACAAACAACCCAACAGAAGCTTCTCTCGCAAGGCATAACAGGACTAAAAAAAAGACAAATTTATCAGACAAAACTTAAAATCTGAAATGATAGTATACATCAGTCACACCTGTAAACCCGATTAGCCTGCCTCGACTCAAGACTGGACGGTTCCTCTAAATGACTTTAATCTCAGCCCAAGTGTGGTCTTAAACACAGGGTGCACCATCGTGAGGCTTCCCACCTGGCAGTATGTGACTGCGTGTGCTGATGTGTTTAAAGCATTGCGAAGTTCTCAGGAGTGCAGTTCAGATGGGTGGAGGTGCTGCTTCCTCCGGGAGATTTCAAACCCTTTGTTGTGGCTCCTACCAGGGTGTCTGCATGGACATCGTCTCCGATCATGATGCCAGGTCCGTGCGAGAGATTCCGCTGGAGGCCGGCCAACATGGTCTCGGTGGTGACGGTGCCGAACTCGTAGGTGAAAGTCCCGTAGAACACGAGGATGACTACAGTGAAGACCCACTCACAGATGGCCGCTGCATGTTGTAAAACAAAGCTCTCATGGATGAAGAATATCCCACCTGAGAGGAACCATCAAGGATTCAAACGTTTTCAAAAATGAAAGCTAACAAGGCACAGCGGCCCAGTTCACTCAAAAATGAAAATTCTGTCGTCATTTATTCACTCTCAAGTTGTTCCAAACCTGCATGAGTTTCTTTCTAGTTTGAAGAATGTGGGTAAGCAAACAGTTGCTGGTCTCCATTCTACAGTAAGGCTATTGAAGTCAATAAAGGTTTCACACCAGGTTAGAACTAGCCACCAGTCCCAAGAACTTAATTTTCCCCTAGGGCAATTTTCCTGGTTGCACCATTCTACAACATCAACAACTGGAGAATGGATGACAGAGAAGTGGCTGGACTTCGGAGTCGGTTTATCTATCACTGTTTTCCACGTTTGTAAAGTAAGTATGAGGCTGCTTTCCAGTCAATTTTTTATGCCCTTCACTCGATAACTTCCCTCCATCTCATTTACTCAGTATGTCATTGATTATGTTTCATGAGTGCCCACCACTGAACCCTTGGAATGGGCTGAATCGGAACGTCTTAAGCCCTTGATCACTTAGAATCCTCTATGGAGTTGGTTTATTGTTAAATTTTTCCCCTTACATATTTGTTTGGTGCAGCATTCTATATGTATATAGGTATGCTTGGGCTGTTATATATATTTATATATTATAGAGTTGTTTGGGGTGGGGGATAAATTAAACGCAATCTGCGATGACGTCATAATCGTGTTGCATTGAGGTCTATAGAGTGGCCTAAAGTGTGCATATGAAGCACACTCGCTTCCTCAGTCAAAATCAAGGGGTCGAGGGTCCGTTTGTTCATATAAACTTCCCTCCTTCACTTCACGAAGTGGAATGCACTTCAAAATGGCAGCGGGGATTCCCCCAAGGGGAAGTGCTTAGGGAAGTTTGCGAGTGCGTGTCTAAAAGTGGAGTGGAACCACTGATCTATAATAGAGAAAAGAAAAAGTAATTTATATAGATCAGTGAGTAGAACGCAGCGTTTACACAGCTCTTTCAAAATTGCCAGTGTCAGCATTTGCCAGTATGGCATGCACTCAGTCAATCAGTGTACACTTATGCTACATGGTAGCTCCTCCTGGGTTAGTCTGAAGTAGGAGCTAATTTATTCCCCCCAAAATCTGTTCCTATATCTAACATCATTCCCAGGTCCCGGGGTGCGAACACGCCAAAAAACGTGTACTTCCACCAATAGTTATAAGAACTATGTAACGTTCTTCTGTGCAAAAGCTCCTAATAAGGACTTGGTTACCAAGGTTTGGAACAACTTGAGGGCGAGTTAATGATGACAGAATTTTCATTTTTGGGTGAACTATCCCTTTAACTTACTTAAAGCCATGGATTATTTATATGGAGATACTGGTTAATTAGCTGCTCTCATAGTTACATCACCCAGCAACCCTTTAGCCACCCCCTTTTCCTCCGGTTGGGGAAAAAACTATTCATAAATCATTGATGAACACAGCAGCGATAAAGCAGGAAGGCTGGGAGACTCCAGCTGGGCTCATCCGTCTCCTCAGCAACATTTACACCAAAGCAATTAGATTATACCTTCACTATTATATGAGTCAGGGGCTTCATGGTTGTGACCAGAACCTCAGCAGGAAGAGAAACAGATAAAAGCTCAGTACTACACCTTACCTTGCACTGATTTTGTCTTGCTTTTTTATTTAAACAGCTGGTGCTAAATGGGATAGTTCACCAAAAATGGCAATTCTGTCATCATTTACGTATCCTCATGTCGTTAAATCCTGTAGAACTTACATGAAAAACATAAAAGGTGTATTTTTAAATAACTTTCTTTTCCATGCAATGATGATGAATGAGTAGCTTGCATATACACTAAGAGTATCATAAAACCACTCCATACAAACCGTGCACATACTGTAAGTCTTCTGGAACTCTAATTTAAAGTAGTAACAGATCTTGGCTTCCATATTGTGATGTACATCCAAGTGCGATGGATTATCAGATTTTGTTCTTTTGTTTGGATATTTTCAATTAATCTGCTGATCCATTTAATAAAACTAAACTCTTAATTCGACTGATCTGGTTCTTGAGTCACTGACTCAATGATTAGGTCACAGATGTAAATATCTCACTAGAAAAACATATCATCAGTACCACTTCATATTGGTATGTTCCTCAAACAAAGCTATTGTATGGCTTTAAACATATTGCATAAGTCATATAGATGCATTTGTGTCCTTTTTGAATCTTAATGGAATAGTTCACCAAAAATGAAAATTATGTCATCATTTACTCAACTTCATGTTGTTCCAAACTGTTCTTTCTTTCTTCATTGGAATAGAAAAGAAGATACTGATACCCAAACAGTTTTGGTTGCCATTAACTTCCATTATATGGAGCACAAAAAAAAGTTTTTGGTGAACTATCCCTTTTAAAAGCCTAAAGGGAGAATGTTTAGAGAAACCAGTACAATTCCTCAGAAGAAAGAATGTCATTCAGTTTGGAATGACATGAGGATAAAGAAGTTTTCATTTATCCTTTAAATTGCACACAGGTGATATTATCTAAATAAACAAGACAAATAAGCAATTCATATCAAGAAAAATAGTAAACACACTTATTCTTCATTTTACAGTCATACCAAACAAGGAAGGATACTGAGAACCAGTGTGATGAGAGCACCAGTAGCCAGTGCCACACGCACGTGAGCCATCCAGTAGTCCAGAGCTGTGATAGCCACCCGGTAGGTCAGCAAACACTGCAAACACACGAACAGAATGCCTGCTGGGAAGGCGGTGCCCGCACCTACATAGTGAAGTGTTTTAGCGTGGTCCACCTAGTCGAAAAGCAGTAGAGTGCTATTCAAGTAATAATAAATCGAAGCATTGAAAAACAAAACAAGGACTTTTGAAACATGATGACAGACACTGTGTTGGACTTAATATTTCAATTTATGACTTTTATTTTGATATTCATTTTGGGCTGTGAATTGAATTTCTAGTGGGTTAGTCTGGTGTCACTTAATTCTAGTGACATCTAACCTAGAAAAAGTGGACTGAAAAACACTGCAAACTTTGTCTTCCTACAACAAGAAACTTGCCTATTGCACACTCAGCATACGGAGATGGAAGTGCTATTAAGGATGAGGGAGTAAAATGCCCTCTAAAATCCATTCTGAAGAATGAGATGGCTGCATGAATGGATCAATACTAATCACTTTGAGAACATCAGCCTCTCTGAAACGCTCTGATGTTGATCAACGCATCAGTCTGATGCACTGAATTTATGGCCGGTGAAAAAACTAAGGGTGAAGCTTCAGCCCTTAATATCTTCTCATGCAGCACTAACAGATGCCCAAATGCTTGTTACCATTTTTGGTTTCAGTGATGTGAATGGTGAGTGGGGCAGTCTACTATGAGCTACTATGAGATGTGTTTATCAGATGATAATCATACATGGAACTAGGGCTGCACGATAAATCTAAATGGAATCGAGATCGCGATTCGACAGAAGCTGCGATTGTCATGCGTATCTTTCAGTGAAGCACGGTTCTGTGATCAGCAGTAAATCTCCATCCAAAGGCCAGAAGGCGCTCTCGCGCTGAAACTCCAAATACGCCTCGCAGAAGAAACCCAGAAAATGCCTATCGCTGCAGCTGAATAAACAGAAGATTCAACAGCTTTCATTAATTCAACGTGACTAATAAACACACGAATAC
>NW_015648536.1:1143268-1164236 GCF_001515625.1 Sinocyclocheilus rhinocerous
GTCAGCGTATGCTTTCGGTAGTATAAATACAAGTAGTCCGCGTCCGCGCTGTCCGTGTATGCGTCCGGATAGCTCACGCGGAAAGTATAACACAGGCTTAAGAAGCCACATCATCTCACAGAAGGATTTATTTCAAACACTCGACTGACGTTATGAAGTGAGTTTGGAGTAAAAATATGTTATTAAATGTGGTATTTTCACATGCTTTCAGATGGAGCAGCATTTACTACACAGAGCCGTAGTTCACTGAGAAGCTATGCAAACAGCTGTCATTATCACGAACTATATATTCGATTTCATAATCGCGCAATAAAACCGTCTGCGATGTTTTTTGCGTAACTTGTCAGTGAACTACGGCTCTGTGTAGTAAATTCTGCTCCATCTGAAAGCACGTGATGATGATTTCCTGCTGATTACAGAACCGGCATTACTAACAAAATGCGCATGACAATTGCATTCGATTAATCGTGCAGCCCTACATGGAACTGTGTTTAGGCAGAATTGTGTGACTGACCTGGAAGTTGCCCACCATGACCAGTCCCAGAGCATTGGTGCATCCAGACACAAGTCCACTGGTGTTGAGCCAGCAGTGGTTCCTGTGCTCGATGATCTGAGCATACCGTAGCAGACACACCAACACCACTAGTACACATAAAAACAAAACAGGAACACTAAGTAAAGCAACCAGGTCATTTCACATGTTTTGTTTCTGTTCATTTTTGTTCAGTGGTGTAATGTAACGAAGTAATAATACTTTGTTACAGTACTTAAGTATTTTTTGGCAGTATCTGTACTTTACTTGAGTTTTTATATTTCAGCCAACTTTTACTTTTACTCCTCTACATTTCCTAATTAAAATGTATACTTTTACTCCAATACATTTCCCCGAAGCATATTCGTTACTTACTACAAAATAGTCAGAAGTCAAAAGAACACGGACTGCAGGAAAGCAGGTTTGACGAATCAGTGGTCTGGTGTCTGCAAGTTAAGACTCCTAAAAACACCATTGCTCATGTGCAAACAAGTGCACGCACAACCGCGGATGATTTTCCACTCAAGTCGAGTCTGGGGTGTGCGCTATACAGTATATCTTCTGCGATAATATGATAAGTGTTGTTGTAATGATGTGCGATCTAACATTGTCAAATAGGCTATATCACCAAATCACACAGAGTGTACGCACGTTGATTTATTAGTCTATTAAAACTCAAAATTCCAGGCATTCTAAATTGTAGATGGCAAAAATGCTTCTGTATGCTTTTTATATTAATATAATTTAATATAGTTAACTTATATCACACAAAGAGTACCGTTTTTCTGCAGATATCAGCAAGAACATATTTAATAATCATTTTATACAAGTTCAGTAAAGCTCAAGTACTATTCTAAACGGTGACTTCAATTTCTACCAAAGTCATTTTCTGGTAAGATATCTGTACTTTTACTTGAGTATGGCTTTCAGGTACTTTATACACCACTGTTTTTGTTCAATAGTGTATAACATTTGTACACTAAGGATTTCATTTCATTGGATAACAAAATATAAAATCAAGTAGCATCTACAAAAAGCTGATGCTAGAACTTTTCTCATAATCCACTTTAGTTTGAGAGTATCCAAATACATAAAAAAATTATAATTAAATTGATCAAAAGTGACACTAAAAACTTTGAATGTTACAAAACATTCGATTTCAAAGATATGCTGTTATTCTGAACATTCTTTTCATCTAAGAATCCTAAAAAATGGTTTATACATAATATTAAGCAGCAAATCTGTTTTCAACATTGATAATGATAAGAAATGCTTCTTGAGCACCAAACCAACACATTATAATGACTTCTGAAGGATCATGCGACCCTGAAAACTGTATAGAATTTACCAGCACAGGAATAAATTAAATTCTAAAATATATTAAACAGAAAAGTTATTTTAAAATGTAATAATATTTCACAACGTTAGTTTTTACTGTATATTTAATGAAAAATATGAAATTTATGAATTTTGTTTCTTTCAAAAATCCTAACATTTTGAATGCCAATGTATGTTCGAAACCTGAAGGTTGAGCTATATATACATGTTTAACTTAGATTTTGTTCCGTAATGCAAATGCATTCACACATTTTTTTAACCATGTTTTTAGTGTTCAAATACTTAGCCTACACAAATCTCATGGTTTTTATTTCCATTTATAAGATTTATTATTTAGGTTATAGTGTGGTGTATAAAAGTTTGTAATAACACCCCTGGTTTCATGTCACGACAGAAATAGAAGCAGATGACAGCCAACCTTCAACGAGACAAGGACAATCAAACCCCTAATCACATAATCGCAACATATCAGCTCACTTATAACACAACACATAATGAAGCGAGCGACACAGGAAAACATTAATTTGAGATGACGCAATAAGAAGCATGTCTGCAAGTCTCATGCAGGTATCTGTTTTTGCGACACCTCTGTCACTCTGAATTCTGAATGCTTCCATTCATGCTTTTGTTCTCCGTTATTTGATATGTCACTGCCGGTGTAGAATATGTGGAAATATGAGAACAAGCAGTCTTACCCATGAAAGCTCCCACATTACCAATGAGACTGAACAGACAGCTCTCGGGAGGGAAAGATCCACATTTACTGAATCAAAGTGAAGACAAAGACACGGTCAGATCACGCTGGAAATAAACACAGGCTCGAAATAAAGTGCACATGACTACCTGATGAGGGGGATGTCTTGAATGGTGCAGCATGTTTTTGGGAAGCCCGGCTTGGCTGTTTCATCTGTGCATGTTACATTGTATGACCTTTACAAAAAACAGCATTGATTATCAAATTACATAAACATCACACGCTTTAAACAGACTGAGTGAAACAAGCCCAACTTACCAGTTTTCGACAGGACAAACATGGTGGTTCATTACAGCCATAGCATATCTGAGGACACAGCAAAACAACACTGTATATTTGAATTTGTATATGTGGGGAAAAAAGCTCAGATTTCAACTTTTAAAAAATATTTGACGTAACAAATTATAATTCATGCATTTTAAAGTGCCCCTATTATGCCAGTTTTAAGGTTGCTAATATTGTTTTATGAGTCTCCTAAAACAGGTTTACATGCATGCAAGGTCAAAATCAAGTTTGTGGTAATTATAAGATGCGATAAAACAAATTTACTCTCACAGTGTAGGATACAGCGTCTTCTCGACAAGATGTTAACCACACGGAAATTTTACTGTGTTTGTGGGCAGGCAAGTTGGTGACGTAGAACGTGGGCAGACATTATGCAAATGTGTTACTTCATGACGCAATAACTTTATTAATCATGCACTGTCGGCTTCACAACTTTGCAGATAGTTTATGTTCACATACAGCTACATGACACAGTGCATGAACGGTAATATTCGAAAAGGGTAATAGGGGCACTTTAAGATGGATTTGAATAATGGGTTGCAGCATATTAAAACTCACACTATCCATATCCCAGTGATAGAGAAGGCAGCCAGGCTGACAGGCAGTATGATCCAGGCAGTCATTGGTCTGACAGTGAGGCCAGTCTGTCCCAAGCATGAGGGGGAGGAACACAGAGGGCTGGCAGGGTGAGACACAGGGGGAATGACGAGGGGGCACTGACATGCAAGGACACACAGGGAGGGGACATGAGAGGAGGAGAGGGATGCCACGCTGCTCCTTCCTTCTGGCCGCCAAATCCAGGCCTAATCAGTGTTTTCAGGAAACAAAGGAGGTGAACAGTGGAGAGAGAATTAGACAAACCATTTTAGAAATGCTTCAATTGAAATAACCACTTTAACTTTAAAGTCCACTTTAAAGTCATGGAACATAATTTGCAATCCGTTTTACTTCCATAACGTGACATTTTGCGGAGCGAGACAGAATGTTCAAGAAGACAAAAAATGTGAGTGGAAAGAAAAGGTCAAAAGATGAGGGATTGATGACATTGGCCATAAAAAAGCGCTTTCAGGGTGGAGCAAGGTATTACAATTTGATGAATTATTACTAAATTACTTTTAATGGAATAATGTGCACTGATAAATCATTCCAAAAATGAAGACCATGAACGTGCATTTAAGTCACAAAGAGACAGAAGTAGCGACAGATCTTTTCTTTCATGTTGCGACGAACATCCAAAGCGCAACGGGTTATCGAAAAGTCAAAAATGAAGGGTGGGGTCTTGGTTCTGTCTGGTTGTTGATTGGATGAAGAGCTTGTAGTCACTTGTAAGAAAAGCATTAAGAGGACTACAAGATTGAAGTAGTCCAGTATACGTCATCCAGTTATTTTCTGGTTTAAAATTATCAATTCAAAATAATAAATAAATAAAAAAAGAAACAAATGCATAAGCTCAGAAAATAGATTTTTTTAACTTTAAGAAAAGAAAGAGAAACTATTTTGACGTCAACTAGAGCAACCAAACAAATGTTCATGCACGAGTATTAGTTGCCAGTCTCAGTGTTTTTAGTGTTTGATTCCACTTGCAATTTGCCCTTTTGACCCATTGATTAAATATCTAAAAGCACTTCTAGTCCAAAGTCAATCCTGCAGTTTGAGTGTGTGTGCTGCAGTTAATTTTGTTGTAAAAATATAAGCTATTCTGGAATTCTGAAACACATGACTGCCACATGATGCTGTTTGAAAACCTGGAAAGCAATACTGAAGAGTGGTTGATCACTAATGAGCTGTGGTACAATGACTACAATGCTGCCTAGACAGGCAGCCCACTAGGTTTTCAAGCATATACGTAATCAGAAAATCTAAACCTTATTTTAATATACAGTACACTAAATGCATCAGCACATAAAAGGCTGCCACTGATGTTCACATCGAGTCGTCGACTTAAGTTAGTCAGGCAGGTGAATGTGCTGCTGTGTTCGTGTCACTCATTTGCATTAGTTCAAACTAAAGTGTCATACAGGTGGCCTTCGTTGATCTCACTGTATCTTTTGTATAACCAAATAGAGTTGGCAAATCTTCTGGTTCGTTTCTAAATGTACTGGCTGATTGTTTCAATTCTCAGGTAGCAGCAGTTCCTTGTTCACTAGCAATAAAGCTAACGTTGGTTGTGTTTCGAAACCTTGTGCGCCGCCTTCCTAGACAGCATTTCGGAAAACAGTCAAACGCAGCTGAGATGTCCCAAAATGCTGTCTAGGTAGGCAGCTCACTCGGTTCTGAGGCAGCCAGAGTCCACCAAAATCTTTAAACAACTGCTGCCGCGCGAATTCCTTATTGCTTGTGAGTTCTAACGCTGACACTAAGTTCTGCCCGAAATATCTGTGAAGATTTTATGTTTAACAAGCAAACAAGACGTTCATATTTACATACCTTAAGCCCTGCTACTCCCTGCTTCCAACCTCACTCAACCTTGGTTGTTGCTTTAAGATAAGGCACTGTCACTAAAGCTGCTTCTCGCGCCTCACTGTATTTGTAGTTCTTCGATTATTTAAAAAGAATGCGTTGCAAGGTGTCGCAATATTCGCTGGACTACTTCACCCACAATGCCAATGTACGGCGGCCGAGGGGTTCGAAAGAAATCGTCAAGATTGGTAATACAGCGACGTTCAAAGGTAAACAGCGTAACTGCAAGAATAAAATGACTTGAGAGATGTCATGTATCCTTATGTATCTAATATTTACTGGCCAGAACAATGATTTTCCTTGTTATAACCATAGTACAAAAAGGATATAAAAGTAATAACATGCCTGTCCATTTTGGCTGTCATGTTGCTGTGACAAGAAGTTTTGTCATAACTAGTAACATTTTATGATTAAAAAAAGAATTCTTTTGAGATTAAGCTTGCATTGTTGTGTCTTATGTTTATAATAAGGTAATAGATTAAAGCATATTTACTGTTTCAGTGTTTGTTGTGTCTGCCTAAATGCAGCAAATCCCTTTTTTATATGCATTAAGATGTCATCAATACAGCCAAAAGAAAATGAATTATAGAGAACTTCTTCTATTGCATTGTGTAATTGAGTATACGACTAACACACCTAATCATAACGGGGTCAGAAGAACTGCTTTTTAAAATGTTCTCTAAATTAACGTTTCATTACACTCTTTGGAAATGCAGAATGGATAGAAACAAACATCGAGAAGATTAAACCCAACTGATTTATTATCATAGTCATGAATGAACTGACTAACTTGAATGAAATTTTAAGTAAGAATGCACAGGATAAGGGAAATGTAATTGTAATTCTGATCAAAAACCATTTCTTTTGAAGTGTTTGGGTTTTAAAAATGTGTTTTTAGACTACATACAATTGTCCTTGTCTAAATAACTCCAAGTTAATTTTCTCAAATAAATGTAGGCTAATTTAATTTAGAACCAGCTTCACAATCTGGGCTTTAAAAATGTTACATGCCCCTAGATGGCAACAGACCACAACCAGTCACATCCCAGTATTAAATAACAGCTGCAGTCGCTTCAACATGATAGTTTTATGTTGTGAGGTAAATCGCATCTCTATTAAGGAGCATTGCAAATGCTGTATTCTTGACACACGTGAAGACGAAAGAAACGAACACAAGTCACCACACTCAATAGAACACCTGAGCTCGCACATTTGATTTCCGTTACCTTTGTAGTAAAATAGTGCTGTCAGTTCGGAAAAGCTAACTGGGTCCGCTAAAATGTGCATGTCTTTCACTGTCATTAGCCAAGAAACAACACCCTGAACGTTACTCTGTCTAATCGAAGGCGAGCAAACAACTTTATACTGCAAGTACATATCAGATTCAGAGGCATGTGGACGCACCTAAATTTCAGGCACACTGGTATAAACTAAAGACGTGACATCAAATGACAAATTCATATCGGATTCCTGATGGCTGACAAAATGCATTGATATTGGAATTCAGATAACATTATGAAAGCAGCAATGGAAACATCAAAGCATACAGACTTCAGACTTTGAACACTTTCAAAGTGAAATCAAAAAGGTTTCATTTAATATGACAAAAAAAATAAAGTCCTTTCCTTTCAATTTAAGATGCTGTTTAATGTTAAAAAGAAAGAAGAAAAATTTCTCCATTTTTTTGGCAGTAGCTCTCAACGTGTTCCTGAGTGAAAGGCATTACAGTGGATCACTACCACACTGAATAGCAGTTTACATTGCGCAAGTTTATGAACATTTTATATTTTCATTTATTTTCTCATGTTCTCAATGATTGTGAGTGACACAATTAGTCTTTGGCAGTAGACATCTTGCTCCTTAAAACGATTTTGTCCAACAGCATTTCATGCCAATGTCAGTTTGTGATAAAATGGGATTCAGTAGATGAATAAAACAACATTTTACATTCTTCATATGCAGACTGAATGACATGCACTCAAAATCACACCTCACGAGTAGATTCATGAGTAGATTCCTTTCTGCATGGATTTGAAAGAAATCTGTGGAATTCTGGGGGTGGACTTCAATATTAAGGAAATCTGGGGTTTGGGTCCACAGATTCCATGTGGGCCTCCTCATGAACCATTGGTTATTAGAAAGAAGAAATACCTAAAAAAGAAGAAGAAAGTGCAATCAAGCTTCCTCTCAGAACAGAGCCGTAGCAATAATTAGCCACTTTCCCATTTCAACAGGAAAGTCTGAATTAAGTCTTGACGTTCATATTAGTAGAAACAGTGGTGCTGCATGGCTTGAGCAGAGAGTGGCTGGATAAAGGCACGATGTGAGAGTCTTCTTCTCTTTGCCTGGCATCTGGCCCTCATTCTTGCAGTTTGAAGTGGAAGCTATTTGTGCTCCACTGAGTAATGTCACAGTTCAGCATGGTGCGCTCCGTAAAGCTCACGTTTCCTTCTCGGTCGATGAGGATGACTGTATTGGTCCTGGGATAGACAAACACAAATATGACACTGGTTAAACTTCACAACTGGAGGTAAACTAGAAAGTGCAAAGAGAGAAAGAAGTAAAAGCATGATGGGACCTTGTGCCGTATCCTGGTGAGCGCACACACACTGCAGACAGGGCTTGGAGTATGGCCTTACTGAAGCCTACACCTTGACTCTCCTGTTCGTGGTCCGGGGTGTTTCTGAAAAGAGTAGAAGTGAGATTCTTATGACTCTAGTGTGACAAATCAAGCTGACGATTCGATTAAGATCGGAGCAGTTTTAGAATGCACAGAAATGCTACAGGTATTCACATTGTTTATAAAAAAATATTGAAAAATACATGACAAATATGACATAATAAAATGTCATATAAAGTAAAAACTATCATTACCATAAGTCTCTTATGCTCATCAAGGATGCATTTATTTGATAAAACAAAAAGTAATATTGTGAAAAATTACAGTATTAAAACAACTGCTTATTACTAATGTTGAAAACAGTTGTGCTAATGGATATTTTTGTGGATTCTTTGATGAATAGAAAGCTCAAAAGAACAGCTTTTATTTGGAACAGAGATCTTTTGTAACATTACAAATGCTTTATTGTCACTTGATGAATTCAATGAATCCTTGCTGAATAAAAGAAATATTTTCTAACTTACTTTTGAATGGTAGTGTATATACACTTAGTATATATACTAACTTAATCGGTTAGTTTCTAATACTAACCGATTAGTTGCAATGCAAAGCTTAGAAAATATAAGATATAAGAACTGACACAACTGCACGACTATTTACTTAAATATCATAACTGGTTTTAAAAAACAATTACTCACTGATGAATACATAATTAAATTATGAATGCAAATAGGTCCATAATGTCTAATTAGATGGCTCTCACTTCCATAACTTCAAACACATACACAGTTATAATGCAGAAAATTTATTTATTAAGAAGAAAACATATAACACTGCTGTAAAGTGATAATATAAAAAAGAAATCTGTAATAAAAAAAGTGAAAAACAACGAAGCTTAACATGGAAGTAAGTTTTGGACTCATCCAGTGTACGACTCTGAAGAGCTGCTTTTTAATATCTAAATTCATTATGATATGCTGCCCGCATTCACCTTATAAAACCTGTAGAAATGAGACTTCAAAAATCATGCTGCTTGTGCTTCAGAGTAACTTTCTAAAAATCCATTTGCTTTGTGTCTCAAGTGCTTCTTGAGGATCAAAAAGGATGGATGCTGGTTTGATGAAGAAAGGTAGCTGGACGATAAAGAGAAACAGAAAAAAACGAGAGAATAAGAGAAAACTAATTTTCCTAATGAAGGAGAGTGCACACTTACAGCTCCTCATTATTGAGGATATGGAGCAGTTCCTGCACTAAGCCATCAGGGGGCAGTGTTTTGTTCACTACACTGGTGAACAGCCGTTTGCCGTGCTGCAGTTTTCTCCACGGAGTTTCCAGAAGAGAGTTACTCAACCCATAGATTCCTGCTGAAACAAACAATCATCCATCACTTCCTGTGAGCTCTGAGTGAGACACACCCACCAATCTGGTGCTGAACAAGCGAAAGTGGTCTGTATTGCAGACGGTAGGTGTAACACTGCAAACAGCAGTGCTTTATGCAAGACCACTGGTGTCTGAACACAGAGCGCTAACTGAGGGACTGAACAAACCTGCTTTGAGATGAATGGGCTCTGAACTGCCCTTGTTTCCATAGTAACACAATGTGTCTTCATTGGCCCTGCATCCAACAACACAGCGAGAAAAAAAATGAGTTAGTGCTCACTGCTAAAACACAATTAAACACATATTTACAGCTATTTTTGCATCATTTGTCACTGTAAACGCAGAAACAATTTCCATAGTTATGTAATGCATACATAAAGAACTGTAGAGGAAGTCAACGCAAATCAACACATCCTAATTAATAAATTAGCAAAACTCAAAAAACAAAACAAGTCTATTATTTTACAGATATACTTTATACTGTATACACATTTTTCACATGCTTTGTTATAGACAGATAGACAGAACGATAGACTGATAGACAGACATATAGACAGACAGATAGATATATAAACAGACAGACAGATATACAGACAGACAGAAGGACAGATATATAGACAGACAGAAAGACAGATAGATAAACAGACAGAAAGACAGATAGATATAGAGACAGAGAGAAAGACAGTCAGATATATAGACAGACAGACAGATATATAGACATACAGACAGACATATAGACAGATAGATATATAGACAGATATACATACAGAGAGATATATAGATAGACAGACAGATATATAGACATACAGACAGACATATAGACAGACAGACAGATATACAGACAGACAGAAGGACAGATATATAGACGGACAGAAAGATATAGAGAGAGAGAGAGAAAGACAGACAGATATACATACAGAGAGATATATAGATAGACAGACAGACAGATATATAGACATACAGACAGATATAAAGACAGACAGACAGATATATAGATAGATAGACAGACAGATATATAGACACAGACAGATATACAGACAGACAGAAGGACAGATATATAGACAGACAGAAAGATATAGAGACAGAGAGAAAGACAGACAGATATATAGACAGACAGACAGATATACATACAGAGAGATATATAGATAGACAGACAGACAGACAGAAAGACATACAGACAGATATACAGACAGACAGACAGACAGACAGATAGATAGATGACAGACAGATAGACAGTCTCTGTCCTTCATCAGCTCATGAAAGAAATCTTCCCAAATCAGCCTGTAATTAAGGAGGAGAGTGAATCTCCTTTCAGTTTGTATGTATGAGCTCAGTCAGTCCATCATTAATTTATGTGATTAGACATGTTCTTGTTTTCATACACATGAATCTAGTGGATGGATCCTCCGTGAAGCTCATTACTCCTGATGGAACTAAGGTGATATAGCCGTGTGTTTCAGAGGACATTTTATTGGCTCAGGAGACAAAAGAGGATGGCTATGAAAGGAGAAATGGCCAATTTAGGGTTTTTGAAAGCACTTTGAGAGGGACATCAATAATGCTGGTTGAACAGTTTGGCAGCGATGACAAACCACGATGAAGAGAAAGACAGACAGTGAGGAAAGGACTTCAGAAGCCTCAGAACTCTGGAGACTAGACCCCGTCGTATAAGTACTAGGGATAAAATAAGTATGCAGAATAAGTATGCAGAATGCTGACTTTCCGTAAAACCACATCTGTTTTAGGAATCTTAAAAATGAATGTTTATTAATGGAATTTTGCTGAACTACACTACTTTTTTTTTGGAGGATTAAGTGCACCGAAGAGATGCAATTAAAAGTTTTTCCCCCCTCTGTATTCAGTTTCATTGATCTACATGTTCCACATATTGTTTATATTATATACTTAAAAAATTATTAGTTCTGTTCTAGGATGATGATTGATTAATGTACAGTGTTGGGCTAGTTACTCAAATAATGTAATATATTACTCATTACTAGTTACTAATTTCAAAAGTAATATTGTTACTTTACTTATTACTTTCTTGCAACAGTAATTAGTTACACTACTAGTTACATTACTTTTTCTTCACGCCCCACAGAAGTTGTAACTGTGTATCATCCACATAAAATTCTAGTGATTGATAGTCACATTCAAGTAGAAGTGTTGTATTAATCTCATTAATTGTCATGTGTAGCTTGAAGCTAATTATCATTTCTCCATTACCCATATACGATTATATTTCATTAAGTTTGTAAGAAACTTTACATTTCCAAAAAGATTTTTAATTATAGTAATATAATGTACCGCATGCTGATCAGAGGGATGTGGGTGGGATGTAATGCCAGAGTAAATAAAGCCACAACTTACACAAAAGTGTTCATGATCATCTTTTTTTCCTGACAAAATCAATATAATGCAATATTTCTATCTGCTGAATGTAAGCTTTTCCATATTCCAAGCTTGCCTGCTGCACTGGGGACATCACATGCATGTGCGAGTCGTGAAAATTATGAAAATAAATCTAGGAATGATTTGATTGTTGGATTTTAAATCAGTGGGTTGAGGCATCAAAAGTAACTAAGTAACTAAGCTGTTTTATGGATGGTAACTGAAATATTATTACTGAAATCTTATTAGTAATTAGTTACACTACTAGTTACTGCAAAAAGTAATATTAATACAGTAACTAAGTTACTAGTTACTGCCCAACACTGTTAATGTAACATTCCAGACATGCTAAAATACATAATATAGTAAAAGCTATGACACAAAACACCTGTAGCTACTGTTTATATCTTGTACCGTATTGTTTAAATATACATAACTCCCCATTACACCAGCTGTGCCTATAAAAAGTACTTAATTTGAGCAATCTCCACTGGCACAAACACAATACCTTCTAATAATGGCCTTATCTATCTCCACTAATGCATTAATTGCACTGAAAGACTTTAAACACTGGGGCATAAGAGCCAAATAGCATTCTAATGATGTATTAATGCAGCACAATAATTGCTAGAAAAGGTACAAATGAATTTTGTACTGGAGACATGCTTTCACTAATATTATTTTCACAAAACAAACTCAAATAGCAAACTGTTCAGTTACCAGTTTTAAGCACTATGCCAAGGGCATTTCGTTTTGAGATTTGGATCAGAAAGACCAAGCCTTATACAGCTAAAACAGCCAGTCAACTCAGCAGACAAAAATTTTAGGGTTACACACCCATCTATCCTACCAGCTTTCAGGGATCTAATTTTAACTACATCCATAACAGTAACGCTATCCAGCTACACCCATGAATGCCATACAAAACATATAGTAATATAATATAATAATAATTATAATAAGTAGTTACTGCTGCCTTCAGTTTAAATGCCGTATTTCCATGTGAAATGAGAGACATTTATTTGTGAACTGCAGGTTTGCTGTCAGCTCCAATCAAGATTTTAACACCTTTAACACCTCTGTGCAAAGCCTACATTGCATTCTGTTAGGATCAAAACCATACATGCTGCCACAGATATCTTCCTTCCTTCTACATCAGTGTTTCTCAACCAGGGGTCCGCGGTCCTTGACGTAAGGCCAGGGGGTCCGTATAAAGTATGAGTTTTTGTATAAATTTTGTATATTTTGACATGACATGTTCCCATGAAAGAAAAATCCAATATAGCTGATGATATGGCTAAATACTGGACAAGTCAGCTAACTTGAATTATACTTGACTGTATTTGGTCCTCACAAAGACACAAATGATACATAGATGAGTCAGTTTTGTTCTGGGGGTCCTTGAGGATGGTTCTGAATTGGACTGGGGTCCGGTACACCAAAAGGTTGAGATTCACTGCTCTACATGACCCCACCTTGACTGAATAATAGGCATCATTGACTTGTCACATGTGCACGTGTTCAAATAAAGTATTCTGCCTGACATCAGAAAGTTGCATTACATTTTAAAATACATTAAAATAGAAAACTATTTAAATTTTTTACAACTTAAAATTATTTTAAATAATATTTTCACAATATATCATATTTAGTCAAATATTTCACAGTATTATGGTTTATACTGTATTTCTGGTCAAATAAATGCAGTCTTGGGGAGTACAAGAGATATAAAAAAAAATAAAAACATTAAAAAAAAATCTTAATGACCCCAAACAAAAGTTGCAGAAGTATAGAATGATAATTGTCTTTTTTGTTTTTACTGGGGAGGAAATTCTGAAATTTACAGAATGAACACTTTAGTCTCCAAAGATCAAGGACATTTTGATTCCTCTTGAATTGAGCCCTTGAAAGAATCTATATAGTGTATAAGTGAAAGCTGTGAGCAGCACACTCAAAGAGGAATTTTAATACCGAACCTGATCTGAATAAGCAGAAATTTTTTTTAATTGGGCTGAAAATATCACATAAAACATAAAGGCTATTATAAGTGTTGTCAGTCACATCCCTGTAGAGGAACAAACAAAACCTCTTTATTGTTTTGGAAAGGCCATCTCTATTTACAGAAGACAGCTGTATTGATTTCAGCACAAAATGCCCATTGTAATTCCTCAGAGTTTATCTGGACATGTATCATTTTGTCCTTTGTGGCTGAGGAAAGAAAGCGAGAGTCCGATAATAATAATGATCTTGTTTATTAAAAGGGTAAACAAATGAATAACACTCCCCACGGCTATGGCTTTCTGTTTCATTACTGGGTTTTGGAGTCTGAGTGGCCTTCCAATGTATTTTCTGTTTATAAATATTTGCTTGAAGAGACAGAGACGAATGGACAAATGTTATCCCTCCAGTCCCTCAGATGGCAGCATGGACTTAAGTAATACATTACTAAATTAGCAGACAGCCTTTCAGCAAGCTAAAGGATGGGGAGATGATGACTTGTTTTAAGTATATCCTAATATCCAGTTAAATACACATTTCAGTGTCAAGCGAATTGCTAAACACTACTCAGCTATAGTATGTGTGTTCACTCCTATTGCTATTGCTTATGTTACGGTCATTGTGAATGTATCCTCAGGCTACAAGTTTGCTAAACGTAAAATAAGCATATTTATCCTCTACACTGAACCACTACTATGGTATTATACACACAAAAACATGAATTATTTCAATAAACGACGTTATTTTTGACCTTTAATATGTGGAATCATGAAACCCATCTTCTTAAATTGCCTCAAATTACTATGCTCTGAGAAAATCACGCTGCTGGAAACACGCCATCTGTTCAGACTATATTCTAAATAGACTTCTTGAGCTTCAGTATATGGAGAGCAGGTGGCGGCACCAGTGCCTGCTGTCCTTCTTAAGGACTCCAGAGCTTAGACAGTATCATCACTGTCATGTCATACTCATAACAAATGATAAAGAAAGTGAGATCATGGTTGAAAGCGAGTAGTAATTTTAGAGCTATTTCTCAAAGCTTTGCGTCTCTTTAAAGGGATAGTTCACCGATATTCATTTTTGGGTGAACTATCCCTTTAAACAGGCTTGATATAGCACCAAGTGGTTATAATTAGTGACAAGTGGTTTTAATTAGTGAACTGACAGCTGAGATGTACATGGTTTAATTTGATTTAAATGAAAGATTCTGTAAGAATGCATCACATTATATATATTTTTTTCCTGTGAAACAGCATAACAAAGGCATTTTAGGTTTTATTATTTGACAGCATTTTAATAAGTAAGCTGATTTGAACAAAATCGTATCATGAAATATCTATATCTAAATAATTAGTTTGATGTAGTTGTTTGAAAACTAAATTATGAACATATATGCCACCAAAAACCTTCACAAATACAACAACTTCACCTCTGAAAAATATCAAAACACCAAATTTGAACCTATTAGTTTGAATGAGCTTGCTTTCTCAAATTGAGGGAAATCTAACAGTCCGAGTCAACCATTTGGTTTATTCGAGGCATTCACCATTTAAGCAAGGTTATATATATATTTGGAAAGAACCAAACAAGATTTACCTTTCACCACTCACCTGAAGTCAGCAGTAAGGAGATTGAAGCCATTATATAAATGAGCTTCTGAAGACACTTTACGGAGGTACGCGAAACTGTCCAAGTTATCTGTCAAATAATTGGACACCAGGAAACCTGAGTAAAAATGACAAATGAAGACAGGCATGTATCAATAATCCAATTTATTACAACCATGGATTGTGAAAGAGGAATAGGTTGTGAACTGCTTGGCATTTTCATTTTGTCCACTCTCAAATATGTCATTTAGGCAGATTTAGAGAACTAATTGCTCAAATTAATGCAATTTGTTGAACAACATGTACAGAACCATATTTCTCCAGCTCCTGCACGCAGCTGTTGTGTACAACCATCCAAATAACAGCTGGGTTGTTTGCATTATTTTTAGTGGCATGGCTTTGGAACAGAGGGGTGGGGTGTGTTTGAGTGCTAGTGAGGTGTCAGCATATACAGAGGCCTTGAAGAGCTAAACAGACACTGGAGTGATGACAGTGAGCAGTCTAGTTCAGCTGAGTGGAGATCTGCAGTGAACAGCTGTTTGCGTCTCTGGCCTCACCACCCATATGCACGCGTTTATGTGAACATGTCAGCAATCATTAAGAATAACATAATTAAGGCAACCCCACTTAATATTCAGCCCAACTTCTTCAGCATTGTGGGTTATGAGTAAAGACCTTCCAGGAAGCATGTTAACAATGTAAACAAACTAAAACTGCATCATTAGAATAAGGTTCATATTGGATAGGTGTGCTCCGATCAGGATTTTTGAGGCCGATCACAGAAAGCAGTATCTGCCGATACGATCAACGATACCGATCTTTTTAAAGCCTTCTTTTTATCATGTAGAATTATTTATAGTGATGATCCAATCAAGATTTTTAGACATTTATTCAGGGCCTGAATTTCATTTTTGAAAATGAATTCTCCTCTTAGGTGACTCTTGTGAGAGGGGATTTTTTCATTTGAGGGGTGGAGGGGGACATTTTTCAAAAAATATATATTTATCTCACCTAAATGTTTGATCATGCACTGCATTTTTGTTTTGACAATCGTGCAATTGTTGCACAATAGCTTACACACAAGCCTGATTTCATGAGCTGTATGTGAGGCAGTGTTACACCAGGTTCACACATACTCCGTTTGCAATGCGTATGCAGTCCATGTGCGGTATAGAATCAGCACTGACTGTGCTTTCACACAGGAGTCTGCTCCTGATCCATGGCTGTTTACTACAAACACAACATTTATCCATTATTTTGATTTCAAATCCAAACATTGTTACTTAAAATGCTTTTTCAGCATTGTGACACAGTACAGTAATACGGTCTTTCATAGATGTTTAAATGCAATAAATATAAGAAACACATTTTTCAATGCTTTGCATTTAAATCTTTATAACAAGCAATCCTGTGGTTCATAAAGAACTTTGTTTTCCTACCTCCACGCGTGCTATCTATTATTGCCTTGTTTATCTAAAAGTGCTCTTTTCCTTTAAACCTAGCCAAAAAAGCCATAGCATATGTGTTGACTGTGAAACACAGTAGACTTTAACTATATGCATTTATGGTGTAATTACAAAATTTTCGTGTCAATCCATGTTCATATTTACTGCAAACAATGTTCATATTTACCGCAAACAATGCGCTGTTACTTTAATTCAGCGCGTGCAGCGCAGCAAAAATAGACTTGGTGCGGAAACGATCTCTGCACTGCTGCAGACGCACCGCTCCTGGAAAGCACTGCCGGACCGCAACCGTGTGCACGCTTTATTCCGTTAACATGAGTGCGGAAAAAATACACACCGCATATGCACTGCAAACGGAGTAATGTGAACCTGGCATTATGTGTGTGTGCTGTGAGTGAGCATGAGCGCACTGGCAAGAATTAAAAAGAAATGCAATTTATAAACTTTAGTGACTCGATTGTGACAATTCCTGTGTCAAGTGCAGCTCGCTTATAGTGCAGATGCAATGTGATTTGAAGCTATTTGCGCATTTTGAGAGAGAAAAAGACCGCCGATCAAACATCCCAAAGCGATTATCGGCCGATAGTGATCGGTAGCCGATCAATCGGAGCACCCTTAATACTGGAGCATTGATATTTGAAAATGTAAAAAAAAAATTGCAATCATGTGTTAAAACTAGGGTCATTTTAATCTCAACTGATCTAAAAAAAAAAAAACAGTTATTAACTCTTTAAACTTGAACGAGACATTATTTTCAACGGACTGTCCTGATTATATAAAGAGGGCCACCTCACCATAATCAGTCACTCAGATCTAAAGATTCCAGATTCCTCCTGGAGTCATAACACATAAAATCCCACAGACACGCATGTAGCCAAGTATATACAAATGTAGTATTCGTGTGGCTTTTCCGCTCGGAACTTCATCAAACATGCACAGATCGAAAATGGCATTAAAAACAACAATTACTTACAGTGGTTACTCCTGATTGAAATGAGCCCAAAATCAACAATCGATTGCATCAATCATGAGATATACCTCACGGAATGATCAGATGCAACATGCTACATGGCTAAAGACATGTCTCTCATCTTTCTGGGATGCAATTATGTTATCCAATGTTACTGGAATCGTCCATGTTTGTTTTTTTCCAACATCGTTGTAAATATTCTGGAAACTCTACCAATTGTATATTAGAGTCAGGTCTAGCAACACCTACCTGTATATTTGGGCTAGGCGACGAACCAATCGGGTGGTGCTCGCAGATGCAACTATGCTTTGATCTTGAAAAAGGTTGAGAAGCTCTACCAATGGATGTTGGAGTCTATCACCATACAATTTGATCCAGAACAAATTTTCTTCCTACCTTATTTCCTTCCTGAGATATTGCATGGCAAATAACAAAGATAAGTGAAATTTCCCTTGAGTGCACATTTATTTTCTGTCTTTTATCAGAGGTTTCTCAGCATGAGAAAGTCCAAATGTAATACAAATCTATTTTCTAAAAATGTAAAAGGTTTTCTATCAAATGATACCTACCATTTGACTCATTGCTATAGTTTTGGAGTTATGAGTCATTACTTTGTGTATGTCACTGAGAAAACAACCATTTTAAAAATGCCATTTTATTGAGCATGAACATTTCCATAAACCAACATGGACGGAGGGACCTGAGCCCCATCCAGGGACCAGAGACTTAGTCATGGACTCTTGTGATTTAAATGGTTTAACAACCACCCAGAATATCATAGAAACCACCTAGCAATGCCCTAACCACCACCCAGATTATCCTAAAAATAGCAACATGCTAAAAAACAGTAAGAAGGCCTTAAAGGGGTCCTATTATGCTTTTTCACTTTTTAAATTTTAGTCAGTGTGTAGTGTGTATGTTTGGGCATAAAAAAGATCTAGAAAGTTACAAATCTCAAAGTCCACTCCAAAGGGAGATATTTCGTTTTTAAAAAATAGTACACCCCCAAAACAAAATCAAGACTTTGTAAAAGAGCATAATAGGACCCCTTTAATATAAATACAATACAAACTTTATTTCTATAGCACATTTAAAACAACTACCGTTGACCAAAGTGTTTTCCAGGACACATTAAAACAACAAGAAAAAAAAGCATACAGTCACAAAAGTCAATATAAAACCTTAACACTCTAGCCAGTTTTAAAGGCCACGCTGAAAAGATAAGACTTCAAACTCGACTTAAAAGCATCCACATTAGGATCAGATTTAATGTGAACACAACTTAACAACCATATAGCAACATCTTGATAAGATGGACAAAAATTTCTAGTCCAGTCCTAAGCCATATCTACAATGTTACAGAACTATTATAGGAAATTGTGAAAAATGTGGCCATTTCTATCATCATGTGTGAGTTTTGCATAGGCAAGCACCACTCACATTTTCTTTAGAAAATCTAGTTATTGTTATTATTTCTTTTGCTGATTTGAAAATCGAATTTAGTTTTTATTTGTGAGAAAGCATTTTGTACAAGCCCCTTTGGTCTGTTTTTACTTTCTCAGCACTTCTGTTCTTTGGTAAAATTTATTTTAGCTTTATGCTTGTATATTATAAGCAAATACATTAAAAAAATGAATTCGGAGGTGTGCATGTATAGAAGTGTTGGCTGCACAAGTCTTTTCAGTATATTAGTCTATGATACATGTTTGCATATAGCAATTTTGATGAGAGACTCGATCTGCTCAAGCTATATATATATATATATATTAGGGGTGAAAATAAATGCAGGAAAATAATCTCTGCATGCCTGCTTACTTGAACGAAGTACATGGACGATGAAGGCTTTTAAAAGGTGAATTATGCTACTATTAAGAGTAATTTGTCAGGGTAATACATTGATTAAGTGTGTCTAGTCAATTGCTCAGCAATAGTAGAGTACATTAATACAAATGGGTGAAAGATCTGCACTACCTCTCCCCTGAGCATCTGGATTTTGCCATGCTTCCAGGTAATTGGTCAGTGCTGCCAGTTTCCCTCGTTTGCTAATTCCCAGCCATGATCCGCCTTCTTTGCCCTCTTCCAGGTCCAGACCTAATGACAGAAAACAAAAAGTCATTGTAATTTAATGTCAAAGTGACATTAAATCCTGTCTGCTGGCTATAATAATAAAACCAGCAAGAGATCAGATTTAGATGTACTGAACAGCTCTGGAATGTTCACTGAGAATGACCTAAACTGAAAGTAAAGAATAATATTTTCTTGATACTGAAAAAAAAGAAAAAGTACTTTATAGGCCCAAGTAGACTGATCTGTCTAGTGCTTTGAAAAGAGGAGAAATTCTGAACAACTGAATCACTAAATTCTACCAAAAACAAGTGCTAGATGGTTTCATGCAAAGCTACACAGCAAAACCACAGAGTGATTCTTGTTTAGTAACAGCCCATTAATAATGGTAACATTTAGCTTAGTATCCTTAAAAACACCTGGCCTTCTCATCTTCACCCAAAGACTCCAACATTTCTCATCCATACCCTACACGTCACTCCTCCAGACAGATAAAGCCTTCTTCGTTAGCAGCAAAATTGATTTCTACCACTACACTAAAAGCACCCATGTACCATTCAATTCTGTCTGATCCAAGGATTGAATGGCAGAACATGGACAGAAAAAACTAAACAAAAGCCCCATGATCTTGTGGAGCTAGGGGAATGACCGATTTCTGTTCTGGGATGTATTGTTTAGCAGACTCTGGGTCATCAGTCAATTGAACAGTTCTTACTCCTTGAGGGTGGTCAGCTGAATCCTGACAATGGACACTTAATCAAACGTGGATGATTACCTTTTCCTCTCCTAATGTCAGATTGATTATGACTGAATTCCCACTACTGAGGCATGATGCAAGAGACTTAAATGTAATTATAACCCCTCAAGCAGTAAATGCAACCAGCTTATCTTCTAAATTATTCTCTTTCCTCAGGAAAAAATAATCTTCAATAATTCTCTCCAAACTGAATGTTCTGACAAATAATAATCACTGACTCACTAGATGATGCAGTTTAAACCAGCATGAAGTAGTTTGAGGAATTTGATTTAGCCATTTTTCAGTGGCATCAAATCTTTGAAAGGCATGGCAAGGCAAGTTTATTTATATAGCACATTTCATACAC
>NW_015648537.1:0-148 GCF_001515625.1 Sinocyclocheilus rhinocerous
CACAATGCCTAAATATAAGTTAAAGAGTGGAAGAGTGACTCAACTTTCAAAACGTGAATTATTGTGGAGTGAGATACGAAGGCTCTATCACTGCAACTCCGAAATCAGAGCACATTTGAATTAATCATAACCGAAACTAAATATGTCG
>NW_015648537.1:1020-1822 GCF_001515625.1 Sinocyclocheilus rhinocerous
ATGTTCATCTCGCCTTATTCTGGGTCCGAATAAAACATCAGATCATGCACAGACTATCCTGTCTCTTTGAATTTAAATCTATATTTATTCACACCAGCTCTTGAAAACCTCTATGCGAACACACTTGCCCGAAAAAGTGCGGGGGACGAATTTACATGATATTAAAAGTGGGGGGGGGACACGTCCCCCGCGTCCCCCGCATAATCTACGCCCCTGTTGTAGCCACAGGTCTTGTTTCCTGATGCAATTTATATGTTTGGCATATGATGTAATTATTTTTGAGACTGTTCTCCTTAACTCTTTTGAACTTAAATGGTGCTGCTCGTCTCTGTTCTTTAATGCTGCTGATTACCAATCAAGCCAATATGAGTCGCCTTTGCAGCTGCATTGCGATAGTAAATAAGTTACTTCAAAGCAATTTTTGTCTGCCTTTTTTTCTTTTTCTTTTTATTGGAAAGGACTTTAGGAAAACCTAAAGTTATAGTTTGACTACTTTCCCATCATAATAGAAATGCTGCTGTACTTAGAAGAATTATTTTATGAAAGCCCATTTCCATGACACCGTGCATGATGTACATAGCCATATTTAAGATGATTTGTGATGAAATGTGAATATTATGACACAAGTCACAATGTAAAAAAAAGTTTAAATTATGCCATAAAAAGTCAAAACTATGACAAAGATATACAACTGACATAAAAAGTGAAAAATGATCAGATTCAGGTGTGAAATTATGGCATAAAGACAAAATTCTGAGAAAAAAAAAAAATATAGAGAAATTTGACTTTTCACATTGACTCA
>NW_015648538.1:0-1247 GCF_001515625.1 Sinocyclocheilus rhinocerous
GGAAACATCAAACTAACTAACAAAACACTTTAAAGACCGACACCTGGATCAAATTAAAGAGTTCAAGCAGGTAAGTTTCATTTAAATTTTTAATATTTAGATCTTCTGTTATGAATATTATTCCATATTTTAATTTGAATGTCGGATTGAAATAAACATCGCCGTTAGCTTAGTTAATCGTTAGCATAAGTGCGGCTGTTTCCCATACATTGATTTATTTGTGGCACGATATCAAAACTGACCGCCACATATATTTTCCAAAAGGCTTTGACTTTGTTGAATAAACATGAGCACTGCACGTTTCAATATCGAAACCTGGTGTGGGTGTTTTCATATCACTGTATTTCTGAAGGAATCCGACTGTCTTCAGAAAATTGTGGATGTCATTTTCATTTCATCTTGCATGTAATGTCTGATAAAGCAGCGTTTGTGAGCGGAGCGCTGCTTTGTGTACAGCGGTTACCGGGGAAACCTCGAGCTCTCCCGCTCTACAAGCGTCTCCTGCTGGTAGAGAATGAATTTGCATATATATGCCACCACAAATAGAGTGCAAGTCTGTGGGAAACACTGCTCTTTATTAACTATTTAATGCTCCTATAACTTTTATTAGGGTAAAAAAACAGGAGGACATGATGGTATTTACTATTTTTACACACCAGAGGCTTTTAAATTAATTGTGAATCTAAAATATGCGTGTTAGAGAATGTACAAATGGTTAACATTGTTTATGTCATATCAGTCTGTCAGAAAAGCAGTTCTGGGCTTTTTTTATTTTATTTTTTTTACTTAGTTGTTTTTCTTGGCTGGATAACTCTAGTAGGTTTTAAAAGCCCTTTAAAGTTAAATATGTACACAGTTTGGATTAAATGAAAGTATAGTCAAATTTTATCTCCTGTGTAGACTTTACAATAAGATACCATTCATTAACATGACTTCATGTTATTATCTAACATCAACTTACAGTGAGTGAACAATATATTTTTACAACATTAATTAATGTTTTTGAATGTTATTTAATACAAACACTTGATCATTCATGTTTGTTCATTGTGCATTAAATAATTTTAACAGATTGAACTTGTGATTTATGTATTAGTAAATTTTGAAATTAATCATGTTTGTTCATTGTGCATTAAATAATTTTAACAGATTGAACTTTTGATTTTATGTATTAGTAAATTTTGAAATTAACCCTAAAATGTATAATTGCTATAACTATTGTTTATTGATAGGTCATGTTATCTAAC
>NW_015648539.1:0-527 GCF_001515625.1 Sinocyclocheilus rhinocerous
CTGTTAAAATGCATTTAGAATGATCACAAAATTTAAGATATAGGGACAGAAAATGTATTTATATAATTTCATATAGTAAATCAATATCACACGAAGAGTGCCGTTTTTTCCTCCAAAATTCAGCACGATTACAAATAGATTTTTTTTATATAAATTTATTTAATAAACAAGAAGTTAATTAAGAGACTTGCGTTTGTTTCACCATATTGCCTGTTTTTGCTCTATTTCGACAACAAAAATAATTCCAAACACAGCCACCATAGCACAGTTTTGCGTCTCTGAGCAATGACGGTGTTTTGTTCCTGAATGAATAAACAGTTTAAATGATTCGGTTCAATTGCAATGACTCACTTATTACTGGCGGTTTTAATTTCACATTTAAAGTATCTTTTTGTTTTTTATTTTTGTATTTGTTTCAAATGAGTATTCAACGCTTTATGTCTTATATATCAAAACATTATTTCTGCATTAAAAAATATATAATTTCAATGAGTATTCAACATTTTATGTCTTATATATCAAAACAT
>NW_015648540.1:0-731 GCF_001515625.1 Sinocyclocheilus rhinocerous
ATATATATATATATATATATATATATATATTAGAGCTGGGCCCTAGGGCGTTAGGGATTAACGCCGACAATTATTTTATCGCACATTAATGCAGTTATTTTCATGAAAGTCCGTTGCTCACTGGCTCTGAATACACATACAGACAAACCAGGGGTCACAGGAGGGGTGGGATGTTGATCAGTACTGGCTTGGGATGAGTGTCATCATGCGTTTCATCCAATGAGAGCATTTGGGGTGGGCCTAAGACTGCAGCAGTGCTCACATGAATGCTCCCGATCAAATTATTTAGGCTTAGCATCAAGATTCACAAACCACTGTCCACTGTTATTTTTAACAGAAAAGAATGCAACATGCTCGTAATCACGACTTCATAAGTGGGAAATAGGAAGTTTCCGATAGCACGTGAAGACAGCAGAGAAGCGCTCTCACTCAGCACAGTGAAGTGCATCGTTTTGTTAACTTTGTGGTTTATTATTTTGAGTCGTTTGGGACGTGGGCACACACGGCCCTCTCACAATATATTGCTTTACAGATCTATCGCTTTTGCCGCTCAGAAATGTTTACGCAATATTGCTGCACGTATCAGAAGTTCAGCGCTTGGGTGCGGTTAGCGCTCACACTACATGCGTGCCGCGCATGAGCCCAACTGAACCACGCTCTGGCCCACCTCTTCCAACCGAGCCATGGACGGCTAAACGAACCGTGGCACGGAGCGATCACACTAGTCAAAC
>NW_015648541.1:0-681 GCF_001515625.1 Sinocyclocheilus rhinocerous
CACATCTGGAAAGGCACTCTACTCCTTTCCCCCTCTCTCCATCTCTCTCTCTTGCTCCCTCATGCAGCCAACAAGACGAACACCACAGAAAGAGCCTCTCACAAGCAGCTACAAACAGCACTGTCAGCCTAAGTGAGACATCCTAATGAGCCATCACCACAGAGAAACAGGCGAAGGGCGGGCTATGGGAAAAAACATACGCATGCAGATAGTGTTAGCCACGATGACCGCACTGGATCTTCTGAGGTGTGATTTCATGAAGTACCATGGAGATCCACCCACTGTATTAAAGGCAGTTTTGGCTTATTCATACTGTGTAGTTGAAATAAAGTGCTTTGATGGTATAGCTAAAGGACTAGTAAGTCTGTTATTGGACATGGCTATATTTCCTAATACAGTTTATGACCATTTTTATATAAATATGTGACCCTGGACCCAAAAAAAAAACAGTCTTATGTAGCACGAGTATAGCAATAGCCAAAAATACATTGTATGGGTCAAAATTATCGATTTTTCTATTATGCCAAAAATCATTAGGATATTAAGTAAAGATCATGTTTCATGAAGATATTTTGTAAATTTCCTACCGTGAATATATTAAAACTTAATTTTTGATTAGTAATATGCATTTCTAAGGACTTCATTTGGACAGCTTTAAAGGCAATTTTCTCAATATTTTGA
>NW_015648541.1:784-2164 GCF_001515625.1 Sinocyclocheilus rhinocerous
CCAAATATTGTCCTATCATAACAAACCATACATCAATGGATAGCTTATTTATTCAGCTTTCAGATGATGTATAAATCTCAATTTTGAAAAATTGACCCTTATGACTGGTTTTGTGGTCCATGGTCACATATATACAGTATGTTCGGTCTAGATACATTTTCTTTTCAAAATTTTGGGGTTGGTAAAATTTTGTCTTTTGAAAAGAATATATTTTGCTCATAAATGATTTTGATGATTTATTTGATGGTAAAAACAATAATACTATGAAATATTATTGCAATTTAAAATAACTGTTTACTATTTTAATATATATTCAAATGTAATTTATTCCTGTGATGCAAAGCTGAATTTTCAGCATTATTACTCCAGTCTTCAGTGTCACATGATCCTTCAGAATCATTCTAATATTCTGATTTGCTGCTCAAGACACATCTCTTATTATTATCAATGTTGAAAACAGTTGTGCTGCTTAATATTTCTGCGAAAACTGCAATATTCAAACCATTAATATTTTTCAAGGTTTCTTTGATGAATAGAAAGTTCAAAAGAACAGCATTTTTTTAAAATTAGAACTTAATAAATGTCTTTTGATTAATTGATAACTATAATGCATCCTTGCTGAATAAAAATATTAATTTCTATAAAAAATTACTGACCCCAAACTTTTGAAGGGTATTTTATATTTATGTTGTCCAAAATATATTTTTAAACAATACATTTTGCATTAACTCAAGACTGAACTGTATTTTCTTGCACTTTGAAGTACATTTTGTAATATATTTTGACATTTGAATGTTTAAATGTTTAATTTTAAAAAGTGCCACATTTTTAAAGCCACACTGCTTACAACATATATTTAGCATATTTGTAACATATTTAGGCCAGAAAAAAAAATTTTTTGGCATATGGGTTGCGTGCGTCTACAGTTAGGGCTGTTATAAAGACCAGATGCCTTTTCCAATATGGCGATTTGCTTTCTTACAGCATTGCAATTTCTTCAGTTCATATTTCAACAAATGGCATGTCATGTCCTCATACCATCTCTGACATACACATATGTGCTTGATACATGACTCTGCGTTCTGTCTACTATGTTTACCACTCGTGGGAAATCAGAAACATCCCGCTGGGCTCAACTCATCCACCTCAGCAAACGAAGGCTGTTCTTACTTCATATCGGAGTATTACGCATTCTTTGTGTGTGAACAACAGCTTGAACTATCTCCGGCACCGGGACTATAACTATATTTACATTTAATGAGAACCTCTGTGGCAGAGTAATGGTTGGTTGGGTTATGGGGTACGGCAGTAGAAGGAGGCATCGGTTTAGAGGAAAGGAAGGAGTGACTTGCTATGTTAATTCATTGAGATATCTCTCCA
>NW_015648542.1:0-1333 GCF_001515625.1 Sinocyclocheilus rhinocerous
TATGAGTTTACAATCATTGGAAACAAATAGAACTGACATTTTAACCGAAATCATGATTAGGTTATACAGTTCACGACAGATGAGAATAATAATTCAATTTATGTGGATACCAGCACACGTGGGAATT
This sequence comes from Sinocyclocheilus rhinocerous, assembly GCF_001515625.1. Taxonomy (NCBI): domain Eukaryota; kingdom Metazoa; phylum Chordata; class Actinopteri; order Cypriniformes; family Cyprinidae; genus Sinocyclocheilus; species Sinocyclocheilus rhinocerous. Next base: position 128 of record NW_015648542.1, read on the forward strand.
CAAGGAAATGAGGAAGCAGACAACATTGCCAAAGAATCAATTAAAATGAAAGAACCAAATATAAACATTGCACTCAGTAGATCAGAAGGAAAACAGTTTATTTTAGAAGCATTGCAGACAGTTTGAGACTCATGTCATACAGGTCGACACTATTACAAGGTTCAAAAAACCATAAAGAAAAGCAAAATAATTCACAACTTAAGTAGAAAAGAACAAGTTATTTTCACACATTTACGAACAGGACATTCAAATCTAAATCATACTTTACACATTATAGGGAAACATAACACGGGTCTATGTTATGTCTGTTTAATAGAGGAAACTGTAAAGCATGTTATGAAGACATGTAAGATTTATGAAATAGAAAGGAGAATTCTTAAGGAAGAATTACAAGCAGTAGGATGCCAGGAATTTGCAATAACCAGCTTTTAAATGACGGTTCAAATTCAGGAAAACAAATACATGCAGTCATGAGATTTATTAAGAGTAGTGGGTTATATAAGGATATAGGAGGGTTTGTTCATTCTTTTCACACTCCATCACAGTAGGTGGCGATATGCACCTTTGAAGTTGGTTCGCAACTCGCCATTAAATCAAAAGAAGAAGAAAGAAGAAGAAGGAGCTGGTCGTGGAGCGCCGTCCACTCTCTGAATTCTCTCCCGGGACTCGATCCGTCCCTCCGCGAGTCAGCAAAGCTTTCGGACGCAGCGTTGAGTCTAATGAGGAGAGGTGAGCAATTCACGGCATTTCAAACATGAAACACATTTTACACAGTTTGTTCATGCAGCAATATATGAGGTCGTTTCTGCCGTGTTTTCATCGAATACAGCTCTGTTTGTGTGTTTGCTGACATAAACACTTATAACAGCAGACAACAGGCATGTGAGGAAAGACCTGAGAGATTTTGTGGTTTTGTATGTTCGTCTGAAGGATTGTTGTTTGGAGGGATGCTGCTGTTACTGAATGTCTCGTAAGGGAAATGGATTACGAACCGATATCAGTATTATTGCTGCTGCTATTTTTTCCACCCGCTGTATCTCAGGCATTTCAAATTAGTCGTTTTGCGTTAAATTTAGTTTTAGGTTTGATATTCGCTGGATAACAACTCATGTCGCTTAAGGGACCGTCTACAAATTCCAGCCACAGTAAAAAAAATCTAACCAAAGCATTCTTAGGTATAAATATGCAGATAATGCGCCTTAGCGG
>NW_015648543.1:0-1434 GCF_001515625.1 Sinocyclocheilus rhinocerous
CCAGTCTGTCGTCAGGCTTCCATCCTCAGACCAACGGGCAGTCCGAGCGGGCAAACCAGGACTTGGAGCGGATGCTCCGCTGTCTGGCCTCCCATAACCCCTCCTCCTGGAGCCAGCAGCTTATGTGGGCTGAATATGCCCACAATTCCCTGCCTACCTCGTCTACTGGACTCTCCCCTTTTCAATGTTGCCTGGGTTATCAGCCTCCTCTTTCTTCACAGGAGCCTGAGGCTTATCAGCCTCTTTTTTCTTCACAGGAGCCTGAGGCTGCAGTTCCCTCTGCCCAAGCATTCATCCGGCAGTGCCGTCATACATGACAGAGGGCTAGGGAAGCCCTACTCCAGACGGAGAGACGTGTTAAAATCTCTGCTAACCGTCGTCGGACTCCGGCCCCCAGGTATGTTTGTGGGCAGAGGGTATGGCTGTCTACAAGAGACCTGCCTCTTAAGGTTCCAACTCGTAAGCTGGCTCCGCGGTTTATTGGGCCATACCCTATTAATAAGGTTCTGAGTCCGGCGGCGGTGCGTCTCAGGCTCCCACATTCCCTTCGTTGTGTTCATCCGGTTTTTCATGTGTCTCGGATCAAACCTGTTTTTCATAGCCCTCTTAACCATACCGTTCCTTCTGTTTTCCCCCCTCCCCGTCTAATTGATGGGTCCCCTGTTTGTACGGTTAAGAGGCTGTTAGACTCCAGGCGCAGAGGGTGTGGGTTCCAGTACCTCGTGGATTGGGAGGGGTACGGTGCGGAGGAGAGATGCATGGGTCCCAGCCCGGGATATCTTGGACCGGTCATTGATTGAGGAGTTTCACCACCGGCAGTTGGCTGCTCCTTTGGGATCCTGGAGGGGAGGGTACTGTCAGGACCCCGGGTTGATCGGCCTGGCTTTGTCTGTCTGTTTGTGTTTATGGTTGTCATGTGCATCTAGCACATGGCTTCTGTTTTGTTTATGTGTTCCTCCATTTGTCATGTCTTGGCCCCGCCCCCTCGTTTCATTTTATTAGTCAATTTGCCTCACCTGCCACTGCTCGTTATCCTGCTCATTGATTGCCCTACTTATTCCTCTTGTGTGTGTGTCGTACTTTGCCAGATTGTTGTTTGCTCTTGAGCTCTCAGCAGCTTCATCTGTCTATGTGCTCCTGGCCTGCCTGGGATACTGAGGCCTGGTTCTGTTGGCTTTGATATCTGGATCTCCCTCCTACCTGACTCTGGCCTTTCAAGCTTATACACCTGCTTGTTCCTGGAGATTTCATCTTTATCATCTGGTTACCTGTCCTTACTTCAGCAGCAGCCTGCACCTATGTGGTTTTGCCTCCTAGACTCTCTTGCCATTCTGTGACCGTTGCCAGGCTAAGGATTAATTTTTTGACTATTTTGAGCTGTTTTTTGCTGAGTTTGCTTTTTTTCAAATAAACCCATATTTTTCACCTGCATTT
>NW_015648544.1:0-1007 GCF_001515625.1 Sinocyclocheilus rhinocerous
GTAGGTCATCTTGTACCCTGTCAAGGACAAATCTAACCAGCAAAAATTGATATCAAAAGCATCCTAAATATTACATGTTGTTTGCATTATAGTGAGCAACCTTTCCTGGTATTGCTGTTTCAAATAGCCCACCATAATCTGTATTCTGAGCCTGGCAAGGGCAGATATGTTACTAGTTAGTTTTAGGGTTTGGTACCGTCCACATTTTAATCGGTACGGTACCGGTATCGGTACCTGTATTTCGGTGCTGGTACCCAGCGGTAGCTTTTTTCGGTACTTTACTCTGTGTAATTACAAAAACATTTATTTCAGTGAAAAAATAAGTCCAAAAGTCTAAAGCTTCATCCATCCCGAAAGCTTCAACCAGGCCAACACTGACAACCATGGTAAACATTTGCAAACTGAATGCTGTAACTGAACTGCCAACTTTTTAAAGGCCCATTTTCATGATCACCATAAACAGATATAGAGCAACCAGTAATATACAACTATACACTGCTGAGTTAGATTTTTCTTTTATTAAATAAGCATCAAAAGTGACTTTTATATTGTTTCAAAAGATTTCTATTTCAAATAAATGCTGTTCTTTCGGACTTTCTAGTCGTCAAAAGAATTATGGAAAAATTATTTCCACACCCCTGCAACCCCCCCAAACCCCGGAGAAAAGTTCAGACTCAGGATTTTTTTTTGCTTTAACCCCTGCATGGTGGATGTATCCATGCAGTTATCTGTGGGCAGGACTGCTTTGCGTTACTTACAGGTGGCACGTGAAGAAACGTATCAAAATGGGGGTTGTTAAAATTACATTGTCTGTGACAAATTGACGCACTCAAATGAAATTGTTTCAGTTACAGACGTGTGTGTGTGTATATTGGGTATGTTACAGTGTAACTCGTCAGAATTAAGTCTGGTTTATAATATTATTGCTATTTTTATTATTTCTGTAATGATATATATTTTTAAAATATATAATTGAATTTATTTTAAAATGAAAAAAATATATATTT
>NW_015648545.1:0-4487 GCF_001515625.1 Sinocyclocheilus rhinocerous
TGAAAAGCGCTGTACAAATAAACTTGACTTGACTTGACTTGATTATATGAGATGGAGAGGTGCAACAATAAAAGAGATGATAGAAATACCACATTACATTAATGCACAGACACACATATACAGATGTAAAAACAATAGAGCACAACAGCAACCGCTCACTTTTTAAAACCACCTTGGTTTCAGAAGTATTGCCCCATTTATTTCATCCCCGGGCATTTTTCAATATGATAAAATATTAAAATAAAAAAAATAACTTTCTGATTTCTGGACATCTATCTACCACCCCATGCATAAACATGAAAATAAAAAAAATATTATTATTCATTATGAATGCTGTAATCACAAACTTGAATATAAAGCTGTTGAATTTGTCACTGATTTTAAGTATAAAACACCCTACTTTTAGAGTTGATGATGACTTGTTTCAAAGTGTAGACTGACTCAATTACATCATTTGCAACTCTTTATGGAAGAAGATGGCCATTTGTGAGCAGTTTTGCAGCAATTCCTGTTTCCACGGTAACATTGATGGATCTCTCTTTAGCATTACTGGTAGCGTAATTCTACTCTGGCAATTCAGCAATTATACTTTTTTTTAAAGAGGAAATTGCATAGACTTGTGGCTTCTGCAAAATGTAAAACCCTGTATGGTAGTCCAAAAAAAAAACAATTTCTTCATGCAGATAATCAATGGATTTTTTTAACTTCTTAAACCCAATGGCTGCACTCAGTAATACAGAGTCACTGGGGAGGTAAGTGTTGGCCAGACACTTGGTAGGGTGAGTAAGGGGTGGTGTGACAGTGAATAAAAGCGAGAGATATAGAGAGAGAGACAGAGAGAGAGAGAGAGAGAGAGAGAGAGATGGAGCTACACTAGATGGGACAGACATCCAACAGAAGCCCTACACACAGAATTCTGCAAAATGATTCTAAAACTACAAAGAAAAACACCCAATAACGCATGTAGGGCAGAATTAGGCCGATTACGGCCCCTAATGCAGTTATTATATATATAGAGAGAGAGAGAGAGAGAGAAAAGAGAGAGAGAGCTATGCAAGTGTGTGTATGCAGAGAGCAGAAATTATCTGCATCCTGGATCCCTTCTCCACTCTAAATATGAATCATGTCCGACAGCTGTCCTGAATTTGTCTGGATCGCTCCATGGTTGCAGCAAATGTGTAACCCTTAACCTCTTCATTACCTATACACTTCAGCCATTATAAACCTTACCCACTTTCCATAAAACATGTCTCTTCAGACACAACACTTTGCCTACGCACACTACTCATTGAATGTTTATACAAGAAACCTGGGGTATTTCCAGGCTTACTCCGCACATCTCTCGTGTACTAAATCTGGTGGTTTATTCTAGTCTACTGGATGTGTTTCCTGAAGACATAGCTCACATGGTAGAACATGGTGCTGAAAGCACTGCACTTTGGATACAAGCGTCTACCAAATGTGATGCAAAGGTTTCACCACTCACCTGTATCCCAACTCAAAACCAGTGCTTTACTGTCAAAAGTGCATTTATATGGGAAAGGTTTTGATATCACAAAACTTTTATTATTTCATGAGACGTCCTCTGAAAATCTCCTCTGCAGTTGTTCCTCCAGAGGATCAGACTGATAAAGTGCTGTGAAGTGTAGGTAAGCTTTGAGAGGCAAGATTAAAGACAGGTGGCTGAGACTGTGTAAGCTGATCGTCTCTTCCTCATCCTCCTCTGCACAGTCTGTAGATGCTGGATCAGCGACAGGAGCTCGTTGCATTCTTTGTAACCCGCGTCTGACCTGAGCTTCCTCAGAATGCCTAAAACTACCAGCACTAACAAGAGACTGTCTTCTCTTGGAGTCTGAAAGTTGTTGCCTCCAACAAGTTTGAGAAACACTGACTGCAATTTGTCTATTTAGGGTCATGCTTCAATGCACTGAACACATTGCACTCAACATAATTTCCTTATTTCTTGTCATCTACTAGTGTCAAAAACAAGAAGGCCTATATTACCTGAAGAAAGCCAGCTTTCTCGTTCATCTCAGCAGCAACTGCATGGCACATGGCCCTCTGATTCCCTTGACAAAAAGCCAATAGGATTGTTCCACTGGCTTTTGTATTGCAGAAAATAGGCCCAGTGACAAACAAAAGTTCATGATTCTTACATGTTTCGCTAATCAAGATTATTTACACAAATGAACACAAACAGAGTTGTCAGAAGTAAAAAGCAAAAGTTAGGCTATAAACGAACTACAACACGGTTGCATGACTTCACCATCACCACCATTAAGCTCCCGACAACTCTTCCAATCTTTCTCTAAAATATATAAATCGGAGAGTTTAAGTTATAATAGTTGCAAGAGTGCAAGTATTAACACAATAAGGCTATAAAAGAAGACGATTTTCCTATAAATGACGTAGTTAGTTGTTAAAGTTTACCTGTTCAGCGAGATGACAGCGTTTGACAAGACTTGTAACCGCTCTTATGCTCAAATAGCGTTAAAAAAAGCTTATTTTTCAGGCTAGACCAGCCAATGTGCATGCACAGTTAAAACGCTCAGATGACTGCGTGCGCATGCGCATTGGCTGGTCTAGCGTCAAGTTTCTATGGGAACCGGAGCTTCTAACAGCCGCTGCAGTGACTCAATGACTTTATCAATCAGCGATTGGATCTTTCATTTAGAAGGTGGGACTATTCCGCCATATTGCGCGTTGCAGTTTCTCCCATTCATAAGTATAGGAGTGAACCGTCTTTGCATTTCTATAGTCTTTGGTCTACATGTTCGCCTCTCGTCTTCTCATCTGGAGAGATGAGCATCCAGGATGGCTCCATTCACTTTCAGATTTAGCTTTTTGAACATGAAGAGAGACTTTCACGTCCTCCATGCTGCAGGTTTCAAGGAAAGCAACATAATAATCACACAGCAGCCCTTTTTAAACAACTTGAAAAGTACTGACACCACTCTCTAAGTCCTACCTAAGCATCCTTAGTGTAAAAAATCAATCAAGTGATTACTGAACATAAAAGGCAGGGTGAAAATGTCTTACACTTACACTTAAGGAAGATCGGTCCTTAAAAGGCCATTAATGGTGTTTTTCACCCCCTAATTAACCACCTCTGTAGAAATTGGATGGTTTCAAGTGATGCAGATAAAATCCTAGATTCTCTATGCTAGCTCTTGGGGAAAAGTGGTCATATTTACAGGAAAAGCAGAGCTCTAAAAACTTTTCACAAAGGCTGTTTTATTTATGGCCACACCAGTGTGTAACCATGAGCGCTATTAGAGATCAATTACTGCTGCAGCTCCTGGAATTCTGGGCAGAGCTGGACGGCCATTATTCCACACTGGATTGCTCTGGGAGCTGGGATCATTTCCTGACAGATCTTAGCTTGAGATAGAAACAAAAAAAATACACATGAAACATCTACAGTACGCTGCCATTTTGCTCTGATAAGCCTTATCACTGCCCAATTGCTCTCAACAGACATGCATTAGCATGACAACAGCATCTATATAGAAGAATCGAACTTTAGTCAACACTTTCAAGTGCTTTCGCAAGCATGTTATCTGTTTTTATTTAATAAGGTTATCCTGCAATCACAAAACAGTTTCGACACAGTAAGATATGAATATAGTGTATAAAATGTTGTAATTCAATTTATTTCATCTAATTAATTTAGTTAATATATATATATATATATTCTTAATACTGCGTTGTTACCTGGATGGTCCACAGCTGTCCTTAAATTCTTTGGTTTTCCAGCAACATTTGCGTGCCCTTTCCAACAATGACTGCATGATTTTGAGATCCATCTTTTCACATTGAGGACAACCAATGGACTTACATGCAACTATTACAAAAAGTTCAAATGCTCACTGATGCTCCAGACGGAAACACAATGCATTAAAAGCCTGGAGGTAAAAAAAAATTTTAATTTGAAGATCAGGGTAAATTGAACTTATTTTGTCTTCTGGGAAACATGTTAGTATCTTCTGTAGTTTCTGTAGAGCAGAAAAAAATATGATATTTAGGCAAAATAAGAAAAATGTACACATCTTCATTCTGTTTAAAAGTTTACACCCCTGGCTCTTAATGCATCATGTTTCCTTCTAAAGCATCAGTGAGCATTTGAACCTTCTGTAATAGTTGTGTATGAGTCCCTCAGTTGTCCTCAGTGTGAAAAGATGGATCTCAAAATCATAGTCATTTTTGGAAAGGGTTTAAATACACAAAAGATGCTGGAAAACCAAAGAATTTGAGGGATCTGAAGGATTCCAACAAACCAACAACAGGCCAATAATGTGTAAGTGCTGTGACAAGTCTCGGTTAGCCAATAGCCAAATGCAGTACAAGTAGCAAAGGTTTTTATAATAAATAAAAAGAAAACAAGTAGATGGAATAGAAAAAGAATAGAGAATGCTAGTGTTAGTGGGTAATTTTTTTATAATAAATAAAAAGAAAACAAGAAGATAGAATAGAAAAAGAATAGAGAA
>NW_015648545.1:5511-16663 GCF_001515625.1 Sinocyclocheilus rhinocerous
AGCATGTTATCTGTTTTTATTTAATAAGGTTATCCTGCAATCACAAAACAGTTTCGACACAGTAAGACTCCACCCTTGTTTTACCGCATTTGAAAACAACATGACAGCAATAGATTGATGAAGAGTAAATAATGCATTCTAACGTTTATCTGACTGACTGCAGTCACATTGATTTACAAGGTCTGAAATAAATAAATAAAATAAAATAATAATTAATAAAATATATACACACATAAATATGGTATTTACTTTGTGTGTGTGTGTGTATATATATGTATATATATATGTATATATATATATATATATATACACACAGTTGTGTTATATATTATAATATTAGATTAGACATGTTCAATTAAAATAGATTTAGATCTGCTAATACCAAAATAATACAACTACAGTATCTTTTTTTAAAGTACATGGGCAGATTTACTGTGGGAAAAAATCAACCAGTGGTTGATAGGTGGCTGCTTAAGGTCTTGCTGAAGTAAAAAGAGCTCACCCTCCATCTCAGTTGTATTCTGGTCCCTAGATATGGCTCTGCTCCCTCATTAAATGACCAACAAACCAACTTTGGTAAATTTGTAAGATATGATCATTTAAAAAAAAAAAAAAGTAACAACACACTTCTCCACAACAAGCCACTAACCACAAGTATGAGGAATAGAAATAATGATGTTTGCCTTAGTAAGTTTCCATGATAGACAAAACACAAGTAGCTTGCCCATGTCCTGCTCCAGAAGGAAGGAGGGGCTGGTAGAAGTCAGGAAACACCTGCTGTAAAACACACTAACGGGTCACCCTTGACATCCCATACATCTGCTTTATTTTCTCTCCCTAGTCTTGGAGGATCTCTGCAAACAGTGAATTAGCACTTTTCCCCAGATGTCATGTCTCACAGCCATTCATCTTCTGTAGAGCAGAATCATTACCTTACTTCTGCCGTCTGATTAATATGCCAGGAGCATACTGCATAATCCAAATATTATTGTGCCAACCAGGAACACTTAGTCCAGATGCTTCAAATGGGAGTAATGAGTTTAAAGGGACAAGATTCTCTTATATGTCTCTCGTCTGATCCACAGCTGAGGTTCAGTTAAAGAGGGCGTCTGTTTTGCTAACCTCAGCAATACTTAATGCTTCATAAAGATTCATAAATAAAACACAGGTGCTGCTGCAACTCAAAACATCATGAGACTTCAAGCAGACTTTCAGAATGACGACATCTTTATGGCGATCACCTTAATCTAATCTGCCTGAAACGCAATGACTGAGAAGCTGGTAGGTGTAATTAACAGATAATCATCTCCTGCGGTGGAGAGGAGCGGATTGTGTGGAAGGGAGAGTGTGAGACGGGGCTGGATGTGCATGACAGCTGCATTTGCTCCAGACCATCTGACTCCTGAGACGGAGCCCCAGTGTCCCTGCCGCGCTACAGCTGGGGTGAAATAAGACAGGACCAGCCATAAATTGGCCCACCATCTAAGTCAAAGTATCAAAAACACATACTTATGTAGAGTAAACAGAATAATCCAGTTGAAAAATGGTTCCAGGATGTGGGAAAGTCCAGTCTGCATCTGGGAAGGGTCAGACATACGGTGTAAACAAAGATGCTGGACAGGATGTCCCATACTAAGATGCTCCATTAAGAGCCACGGTGACACCCTATAATGAATAAACCATCTGAGTGTGATTGATCCAGCAGCCCCAGCTGTATTTGCAGAGAGCTGCTTTGGATAGGATACAGTCTAGTATTCTGGGTAGCATTGTGAGGTTGGCCATTTAATGAGATAATGGCAAATCGGGGGGGTTACCATGTGCTGCACATATGATTATTACTGAAAGCACTTCTTTCATTAGCACTTCTAATTATCGCTGCACACCAAACCAGGAACGGTGACAGAAGAAGGGCTATGCTGATAATGGGTGTGCTAAAATAGCTAGCAAGATGACAATGACAAAGCCATGGGTACCAAAATTCTGAGACCACTAGTGAAAATACGTTTATTCGTTCCCACCCATAAAAAATTATACTATCAGCAAAACAACTTGATGTATGTGCGGCTCCTCAGTCAATCCAGGATGGACCTCGAGACACAGAACTAATCTCATTAATGTTATTTTAGTATTATTTATATACTATTATAGTACTCATTAGTATTTTGAATTAGCTTTTATATTTTCAGTTTTCATTGTAATTTTATTTTAAATTTTAGCCTTTTTGTTATTTTAGTTAATTTTAGTCATTTTTGTTTTGTTTTTTTGTCATTTTTATTAGTTTTTTATTTCTATTTAGCTTTCATTTATTTTTATTTCTTATTACTTCTTATATATTAGTTCAACTTAAACATGGCAAAGGCAAGTTTTTCTTAAGATTTCGCTTTTTATATATTATTTATATTTTATTTCAGCTTTATTTCAATTAATGAAAATTATTTTTTTAGTTCAGTTTTAGTAACAACAACAACACTGGATTTTAAAAAAAAATTGGTAACACTACAATAAGGAGTCATTTGTTTACATTAATTAATGTATTAACTAACATGAGCTAACAATGAAGAATACATTTGTTACAGTATTTATTAATCTTTGTTAATGTTAGTTAATTAAAATATAGTTATTCGTTGTTTGTTCATGTTAGTTCACAGTACATCAACTAATGTTAACAAATACAACTTTTGATTTGAATAATTAGTAAATGTTGAAAGTAACATTAACTAAGATTAATAAATGCTGTAGAAGTACCGTTCATGCTTAGTTCATGTTAACTAATACAGTTAACTACTGTTAACTAATGAACCTTATTGTAAACACGAAAAAAGTAACTATTTTATAACTTGGTCATTTCAAATTTGTATGATTTGATTTAACGTAAAAAATAAATAAATAAATAAGCAAGCTAGCAAGCATCCACCCCTAACTCTCAGGGGTAAGCAGATTGTATGAAAACGTATGAATGAGATCATATGAATTAACACAAATTGACCATCAATTTGCCAATTTAGGAATCATGACATTTTTCAACCTTTGATTTGTACACTGACTGGTTTGTTCATAAAGACAAAAATGCATTATGTTATGACTTTCAGTCAAGGTTTTGATGAAACTGTTTTTATAGGGACTATAAGGACATTATAAACACGACAGTATGACTTACTGTTGTAATATAACTTCTTGTAAAGCTGCATTGAAACAATGTGTATTGTGAAAAGCACTATACAAACAAATATGATTTGATGATAGAAAAACCTAAGTAGTTTTAAAAAAACCCAAAGTTCAGTAAATCTATTTAATTAAACTGGGCTGACAAAGTTACTACAATGCAAACGGATTTAGGCCTATAGTATGTGATTTGTCTTGTGAGTGCAGTCAGGAACCCATCATATTATTTGTATTTTAATTCAGGCATAATTGTGTGACAGTCTCCCAAACTGACAGTAAAATAGTAAAAGCCTCATATGCCTGTTCAAGGCAGCTGGGCTGATTATAATTTTCTTCTGGGGTTCTTCAAGGAGATCTCGGATGCCTGAATATTATTACTGATACTTTAATTCCGATGGAGCCATAAACCTTTCTATTCCTGGAAAGCACTTTCCTGATTTTATGAGCAGCATATGTCTTCATCACAAGACTCATTACTGTCAAGCCTCTGTGTAAAGCTCCTTTCACCTAATGAGCATATATCATCATTTAAAACATTTAGCCATTATCAAATATACAGTAAGTAATACTTAACCAGATCGCTGTCACACTTTATTTTAAGATCCAATTCTCGCTATTAACAAAAAATTAACTACGACTTTTGCCTCAATAAACACCTAATTTGCTGCTTATTAGTGAGGTAGTTGTTAAGTTTAGGTATTGGGTAGGATAAGGGATGTAGAATATGGTGATGCAGAATATGTGCTTTATAAGTACAAATAAACAGCCAATACGTTAATAATAGGCATGCTAATAAGCAATAGTGAGAATTGGTCCCTATACTAAAGTGTTTTATAATTTAAAACATGATTGTTTGATAAAACATCATACATGACTGTATGAATTAAAGGTTTAATGACATTTATAAACATTGACTAATGATCTGTTAAGCATGATAGAATGTTTGTTAATGGTTTATTAATGAAGCTTTTAATTATTGTAAACCATCTGTCAATCCATGAACGTTTCTCTCAGTTAATATACGCAATCTCACTGTCTTAAGCGTCTGTCACACATGCTGTTGTGAATAATTAAGCGAAGTGTCTTCTCGCAGTCTCATGAATAATTATGAGACACCGACGCTCCATCTAAGTACTAAAGTCCTTTGCCACGTCACAAACTGTGACGTCAACACGATGTAGATTTTAAACCCGGAAGACGAAAATAGCGCAAAGAAAGTTCAAAATTAACCGGTTTTCTCCAACAATTAAAATTAACGGATGCTAACATTGTCTTCTATGATGTGCAACACAAAAACCTCTGCCAAAATCTCAGAAAAAGTAGTTTGGTGTTTCATGACCCTTTAACTATAAAGCCAAATCTGAGAAGGCTGGTATATAATGATTCTCTGTTAATATCAGCTCTTCAGGTCTGTGTTTACAACTTATCTTGGATGTTTCAAAACCAACTTTATCAGATATTTAGCTACTTAGTATTTTTCAGATCCAAAGCCATTCACAGTACACTAATTGCAGAAAACTTGGGGTTACAGGGATAGTTCACATGTCATCATTTACTTACCCTCGTTTCAGCAACCTTTGGTATAGCACAATGGATTTAAAGGGTTCATCATCAGCCATCATTACACAAGATTCAAAACATGTCATTTAGAGGCTGAACTCAAGATACTATTGTTTGCCAATAAATTTAAAATTTTAATTTTAATTGTAAATTTAAAAACCTAATGATACCAAACTCTCTGCAGTAGCGGTAGTACAGAGTACCGAGTTGATCAGGACCGGCTGATATGTGGCTGCTTTCAAATGTTCCCGTATTTCTGTGAGCGCTCTGTGAAGAGTGTCAAAAGTTTCTATTTTAAACGTTTTTGGTTTTTTTTGGGAAAGTTGAGCAATGTAGCCAATCACAAACATGTTCATCGAGTGCCTGAACACAATGGCCATTCAGAGGCTTTTAAGTCAGATTCCGTTCGATACGCCAGAGTTTGTATGGCTCGAGCTCTGCACGCTTGCGAATTGTTTCGTTGTAACCAACAAAGTTCAAACACAATGTAAATAAGTGATTCATTCACATATGTTTGACATTGTGATAAGCATAGCAACGGATATATTAAAATAGATCTGAGAATGAAGTCTTGCAGTGCAAGTGTAATAGACCTGCCACTTGTTCTTTGAACAGTATTTGAAGGCTACATGCTAATGTTTTGATGTATCATTTACTTGTAATTAACAGCATTAATAATTAACTAATGTATTTAATATTTTTATTTTCACATGGTTAACTACTAAAATAAAACCAAAATTGAATCTGAGAGTGATGTAATTTTACTGGTATTGGTACTAAGTGCTGACTACTGAAATTTGGTACTGTGACATCTCTTGTGAGCTGTCTTGGCTAATAATGTGTAACATGAGCCACCAGGAAAAAAAAGAATACTAACCACACTGCCAGACCATTTTGGTCAACCAGCTCTGCCCTTAATGAAACTACTTAATCAAAGGCAAAATGTTTGTACTCTATTCTTAGTTTTGTCTTGGTGCATGTGATCCTCAGATCAGGTCTGGAGAGCCGAGGTTGCGCCATCCAGGAGAGAGCACACAGGCTTCACACATCCATCCTCAGCTGTCTGAAGGAGACAGGGTGGCTCCACTTCCCTAACATCACAAGCCACTCTTGGAGAAGACAGCTCGGTTTTAAAGTGCACTTTGTAACAGAGAAGTGTGGTTTACCTTCAGTAAATCCAAGTGCTGCCACTTCTCAAACCTCAAAGTCAAACGAAGAACTGGCAATCCTTCAGTTAGTGTCATTACAGTTTTGTACGGTCAGACAGAGTAGCTTCACATGACTTGGTGTTTGATGCTTTAAATAATGAGTATTTTTAGCATTAAATGTGTAATCCTGCACTTTGCATGCAACAGTTTAAAAGCAAGTAACAGTCAAGCTAAACTTTTGAAAAAGTAATTAGCTAGACTACAAAAAAAATTGAAGCTTTTTAAGGGGCCTCTCTGTCTGTCTGAATAAATAAATAAACAAACAGAACCCATACATTTAAACTAAATACAACCAATAAAATTGGAAAACACCATACATATAATCATGTCAAAAACATAAACAGTATTATTTAATTATATATGCAGCCACAAAAATAAATAAATAAAATGCTATTGAAATAAAATGATACTAAAATCTAAATTGACGTTTAAGGTGACCATATCTGTGTGTCTATCTATCTATCTAAATAAATAAATAAATAAAGCAATAAACAGAACCGATACATTTACACTAAATTCAACCAATAAACATAATATTTAGAATCAGGTTACAAACATAAACAGCATAATTTAACTAAATATGCAGCCGCAAGAACAAATAAATAAACCAAGTCAAAGACATGAAAAGCAGCATTTAACTAAATATGCAGTCAAATACAAATAAATAAAATTCTATGCACAGAATTAAACAAATCAATTTACATGATCTGTCCAAAAAAGTGATTCACCACAGTGAACACTGCTACTTGTTGGAAACTAAGTTTATTACTGGAAAAGCTATTTTATTTTGAAAGCTATTTGGTTCTACTGTCATGCAACTAAAAATGTAGTCAAGTTAGTAGTGTCGCTACTTTTAGTTAGTGATTTCCCAACACTGAGTAAGACTCAAAAATAGTGAGTGCTGGTCAAAGCTGGAGAAGTGGGTCAATCTGCACATTCTGGCTGAGAGCTTCTAGAACTGCCGTCTCTCAGAGGACTATATATATTTGTTCTGGTGTTTGGAGTGATTTAAGGAGACAGGAAATGAGGTAAAGCATGACGTGCACGCTCTGTGCAGACTGTGATTTATTAGTCTGACAGCCCCCAACACCTCCGTGATGTGCATTCTCTTCATCAATTAAAAATAGATGTGATGTATGCAATAATGGGGGAGAAAGTCAAAATAATCATAAAAATGAATGGGCTTATGTCATGTGTCATATCATTTTCCCTGCAACAATAATGATGCTAATTGGACTTGTTACAATGGTTACATAAAACCATTAAATGCAAAAACAATGTAGTCATCAACTACATTAAAATTGTGAAAAAATAGTAATTGAACCGGGAATCGTTAGGCAAAACCGGAACCGAAATCGGAACCGGAAAAAATTTCTTACCATACCCAACCCTACTCGCGGATTGCCTTCTTCAATTAAGTTAAGTTAGTAGTAACCAGAAAAATTTTTGTTCGATATAAAGGTCACAATTACAAGAAAAACAGTAGCAAGTTTTTCTTGTAATTTTTATAAATTTTTATTTTTACTTTTTCTTGAACAAGTTTTCATAGACAAGAGCAGAAGATTTGTGTGATAAGATAAGAAAGACTGTAAGAGGTCTTTGCTTAATAAATAGTTGTTTACCACATAATGAAGCTTCCACATGCCAACTGACTCATACAAAAATACTGAGGAAAGATACTTCCACTTTGAATTACACATTTTGAATATATAAATAATCAAACATGTCAGCAAGCCTGAGGTCCTTCCTGTTCACCACAAAAAAAAATGACAGCACAGTCTGTCTATACATCAGATGTCTGTCTATTCCTCTATCTTTCTACATCTATATCCATCTCAAAATCTCTCTATCCATCACATCTATCCATGTATCTATTCATGTCAATATCAATCAATCTATCCATCACTATAATACATGTATCTCCATCTCCGTCCATAGCATAAATGAGTACACCCCCTCTGATTAAATATAAAAGATGTATTTTCTTAATGATCACTAATATAATTCATAGAAAGATGGCAAAATTGAAATGTATTAAACATATTCTTAATAAAAACAGAGAAATACATGCCATTAATATCTGTAAAATAAGAAACTTAGCCAATTTTTGTTTAAATGAAGGATTGCAGAATTGAGTACAACCTAGATTTAATTCAACCAAGTGTAATATTCTAGAACTTAATATGTCCTCCATAACTCTAAGTACACTGCTCTGACCCTTCTTGGCCGTGAGTGTACAAGTTCATGACAAAGTGATAAAGTGTCACTCTTTTCACAGCTTTTGCCGGCTCTGAGACACTTTCACAGTGTTTCTCCTGCTCTTTTTCTAGCAAAAACTCACTCATCACTAAATGAAAGCTTAAAGTGAAGACCTGATTATTTCAGGGGCCTTTTCACAAGTCCATTGTTTTTGAATTTCTGTTACTTTGGCTATATTTGCACACTTAAAACAATAATTTGGTATTCCTCTTGTACCATTGTCCTCTTTTATGCTAAGAAATAAATCTCCTGACAGTTCTCTCTCAAGTGGTTTCATTGTTGTCAGCATTAAGTCTGAGTATGATTCAGTGGGCCATATAACACTTAATTATCAAGAAATTACTTACCTTTAACAGTTTTGGTTCAACATACAACAGGTAAGATCAATACTTGCCTTAACCTTACACCAACATTTTTTTTTTTAGTTTTATTTAGTAACTTTCAGGAGGGTATACTCATCAAAGTGATAAAATGTTGTGTTGCAAAAATAAGAAAATGGTATTTTCTTGAATAATTTTAACATTCTTCTTTGGTAACTGATCAAGCAGACTTGCTGAAATATTATCTCTCTAAAAAACCATAACATGTCTTCTAAGCAAAGAGTAATTGCTGAATTTGTTAAGTTTCAGAGGGGGTGTACTCATTTATGCTGTGCACTGTAACTATAGATATCTATTTCTATCTATAGATAATCTATTCATCTCTATCTCTATCTATATCTATATCTAATATCTATCAATCTGTTCAGGGGTTGTGTGCAGACACATTCGTCTAAATTTGATCCAGTGCTTTGTCTGGCTCTTTTCTTTTAAAGGGAACAACACTAAGAGGGAGTGGTGATAGTATTTTCCCATAAAGAGAAATAATCCAAATAATAAAATGCTGGGAGGTTTCCTGGGTCAGTTTTACCTCACTCCTTAAGAATGCCCCATGAGACTGAGGCCAGATTGTGAGGTTGTTTTACCGCTGCAATAAGTGTGACTCATGTGCGTTTCTGAGCAATGGTCTACAATGAAGTGGACTACGCAGAGGATTCTACAAAACTTCCTTGATTTACAGGTTACAGCTGTGATTCCACGTCTTTGGAGAGTTTTTTCATCTGACACTTCATGAAGTGAGAGCTGTAGGCCGTGTCATTACTGCCATGTTTTAGTTTACTCAATGGCATGTAAAAGGCCCCTTGTCAGAAATGTTACACTCACCAACTTATAAAACAGAAAAAAAACAAAAACAGATGATTATTTGGTCTGAGCAGACACACAGGTGGTTGGTATGGTGGCTTTGGGGCTCAGGGGTGCAGAGGTAATAGCTACACTTTCTCCAGGCATTACGTTTGTAGAACTCAAAGTAAAAAAAAAAAAAAGAAGAAGAAGTACCACACACTTCTGAGTTACACTAGGCAGGAAAACAAACAAGCACCATCTGTCAACAATCACATGGGTTTAGTTTTAGCTACCTGCTCCTTCCATTCATTACCTGTTTATTTGAGTCCAGCTCTAGCCCAGCGCAGCTTTCGCAGTCCAGAGAAGATTCAGACTCCTACCTGTGGAATAAAGAGCAAAAAAATGATTCAGTTCAACGGGTGCTCTTAATATTCAACCAAACATTGACATTTTTTACAAGAGAAAAAAATGCTTTTTGTTTAAATAAAAAACAGACGTACTGTGCACCAAGTTCCCCTCTGTCTCCACCTTCTTTTTTTTTTTATTCAACAACCAGTGAATAGCTCAAGTCATATTACAGACCAGAATCAAAATAGAGAGAAAAAAATAAATAAATAATAATAATAATAACAGCAAAAAAAAAAAACATTTACAATTACAAATGAAGAGGGGAATTCATGCAAAATGTCCATCATAACTAGGGGTGGCACAATACAATTTTTTCAGAACCAATCCCGATCCAATACCCAAAATATCAGAGTATCAGACGATACCGATACCAGCGAGGTTTTTGTTTTAAATCAGTGTAGAATTTCTATACCTCAGTGTGTGTGTTGACCTGATCATCACTCTTTTGTGTGTTACACGCAATCTACTAAATATAGACAACTTCATTATAAAGGAAATTACCAATTGAAAAAATATATAATCTGAGAAAATTAGAAAAATACTATTATAAACTAGGTTAGTGGATAATTCAGCAGCAAATTTACTCTAGAAAAATGACGAGTTCACAATAATTTTATCAAATCTAAACATTTAGTGAAAAAACATTATTTAGTGGGAAAGAAATAAAAGTAAATAGGTGTAATCTGGTAAAATGTTACACATTGCTCTTTGTATTGTTGAAAAACACATTCATGAAAAACAAGTAAATATATTTATATATAAATATATGCAACATACGATAGATAAGACAGAACAAGAAAGGCTATTAATCTTTCATTGCGCAAAAGTATTATAATATGAAAGGCTCCAATACAGAGCGGCACAAAGCTCTTACGCACATCCAGTGCGCTTGAAACAACATAGAGTTACAGCGCGCAGCGGTCCACATAGAAAAGTTCAAAGCACAAAGGGAAGAGATATTGATATTAGTGTATTATAGTTTATTGATTCTCTTCTTTTATCCGTTTTAAATTTCAGTTACTGTGCGCGTGAAGAACAATTCATCGTGCTCTCTACTCCAGTGTTGTGATCTAACAGACACCCGGTAGAAAGTAACATGCTTTAGAAACAGCACTAAACTCCAGTAAGATAAAGTCCTTTTATGCAAAATCTTTGATCTTTATCTACAGATCAAGTATAATAATAGGAACATTGAATCATCTTGGAGAGAGGTTCATCGTCTTGACTGTCGTAACCGAACGCGATACGCAGTTTGAATGCTGAATGGAGGATGACAGACAGCCGCAGCGGAGAGAAGAGTTTACGCGAACTTGACTTAAATATTCATCTGTACCTCACATTATACTACGGAACGGCTTCAGAACACTTGGAATATAGTGCACGAAAACTTTA
>NW_015648545.1:17600-25627 GCF_001515625.1 Sinocyclocheilus rhinocerous
ATCTTTATCTACAGATCAAGTATAATAATAGGAACATTGAATCATCTTGGAGAGAGGTTCATCGTCTTGACTGTCGTAACCGAACGCGATACGCAGTTTGAATGCTGAATGGAGGATGACAGACAGCCGCAGCGGAGAGAAGAGTTTACGCGAACTTGACTTAAATATTCATCTGTACCTCACATTATACTACGGAACGGCTTCAGAACACTTGGAATATAGTGCACGAAAACTTTAGGGTGCTTTATAAAGTGTGTTCCTTTCGTGGGCCTTAATAAACACAGAATAGTATACTCACAATATCGGATTTGGATCGGTCTCATCTGACTGATTCCCCGATCCGGCAGAAAATGCCAGTATCGGAGTGATACCAATACTGAATATCATATCGGCGCACCTCTAATCATAACACATTATGGAGGAAGTCAAAAAGAGAAAAAGAAAAACATGTCCAATATACATCAGCATATTTATATAGCCAAAAATATAAATAAATAGGGGTATATTAATTTATATTAGTATTTTCATATTATGTGTGCATACTGGGATCTTTACTAACCCCCAAAGATTTCAATGGTTCTTCCCACATTCTGTTAAATGACATGAGTTTACCCATAAGATAGAATCTGAGTTTTTATAAGAATATAAGGTCCTTTATCATAGATAGCCATTCCCTATATAAGGGAGGGCCATATCCAACCCATTTGTTCATAATAACTTTCCTTGCCAGCATCAACAAAGGATGAATAATGTCTTTATAGTCCTGCAAAGAAGGAGGGAGAAGACCAAGTAAGCACATAATAGGTCAATAGGTGCAAATGTCTGAGAGGGCCTTACAGATTAAAAGCCAAAAATGTTCCACCTTATTACATTTCCACAGGCAATGGAACAAAGTACCAGGGGAGATTTTACTCTTCATACAGTTAGGTGACACCGGTTTATTAAATTTACTATATCTATATGGTGACATATAAGCTTGATGTACTATATAGAACTGCATTTCTCTAAATTTATTACAAACAGAAATAGTAACTGGGAGTTTAATTATGTTTTTCCATGAAAAAGCATCAATATCGTACAATATCATAGCAAAAATGTCTGCTCCTTTTTAGACGACTAATCAAATGGTACACTTAAGACTGTGAGAAGAATGCTTTTCCCTTGAAAATGACAAATTCAACCCACAATGCAGTGTTACATGACACCATGAAACAGCAGTGCACTAACCACTCTATTGCATTAAGTGGATCACTGGAAACAGTTTACAATGTACTCACTGGACTAGTGGCCTACTTTAAACCAAAAACTTTCTAACATGACGGAACAATGGTTTAGACCCATTCCTGTGTTAGCGTTCCCTTTGAATCTGATCTTTCAATTCACCAGCCTTTCTTACTCGGCAAATAACGGGACTTCGAACGGGCATGTAATTAAAAAGCAATTTCAGATGCTATCAGCCAAGGAGTCGCAAATACCGAGCAATGTTGCAATAGTTCAAATGCGGTTCTGCCATGACCGTTTCCGTCATTACAGAGCTTCACTCACTGTAGCATTGAAGGATAAATCACTTCACAAAATGATTCATCACATCATTAAGACACACGTCAAATGAAATCACAATTGCTGATTCATTCTTTCTGCGCACCCAGACTGGGTGGATGTGTTTATAAAAATAGCCTAAAAATTAATCAGTGGTGTTTGGAAGAACTCCATGCCTAGAACTCTAGAGAGTGACATATAAGCTTGCCTATGCCACATTGATATATTTAGCTGTTTGCATATACTAAATTCCCAAACTTAGTATGTTTCAGTGTGAGTAGGTAACAATGCACATACGAATGCAACAACCACAAAGACCACAGGTCGTCCCCTGACTCAGTGCCACAAAGAGGGAAAAAAAACATTATTTTGTAGGTGCAAACCCATGATACATTTTTTCTTGTCAGTGGCATAAATCCCAGAAGTTCAAAGGATTATTTTTCTTGGCATTTAGCCCTTTGGTTTGTTATCTCTGTTAACAGACTGACCAGACCAGACATCTATCCCCACACTTTTAGCAAAATGAAATCAACTAAATGAAGATATTTTTGCATTGTGGCATTAAGTTCATGACACCACGTTTCACCACAAATTCTCATTAATGTAATATGTCGGGGGGATAAAAACTGTAACCTTTTTTTTTTTTTTAATCTGAGTAAATATATGTATAAATATTATATGTATAATAAAATAAATTAAATTATGATGAATTATGAATAATTGGATATGCACTTGCACTGCAACGCAAGATTTTCATAAAATATAATAACTTGCCATTTCGGTTTGTTTCTCACCAAACCCTTAGTATACCTTCAGAATGCTTGGAATATACGCCACGAGATGCATAGGATTACTTTACGACAGATATGCATCCGCTTAAAAAAAAAAAGTCACCATTCTCTGCCATTAAATTGCCAAGTGCGAGCAGGACATTTTTGTGTTATTAAGTATACGAAAAAGGAGCCGTTTTTTCATTTTTCTACTTTCAATATTAAATCAAAAAACGAATGATCGAATGATACACGGATTTTGCTGGCCTGGGCTGATTTAAATTGTGTTTTGTTTTGTTTTGTTTTGATGTGAGGCACCAAACTTTTGAATAAACATATTTAAAATTATACAAAATTATACAATTAATTTACAAACATTTACATGACTTTACGATTATACTCGTTTCTAAGTTCTTTCCAGGCCTAAAGAAAAATAAAATCTTAAAAAATTTAACAATGTAAAAAATAATTTTTTTCTTCAGGTTTTCTATTTTAGTGGGATCCCTGGTGGTCACACAAGGCCCTCGTTGTATGGAAAACAGCAGAAATTCAGAGCTCAGAGATACTTTGAACAATATAGATTAAAATATCTCCTTTTGTATCTTACATAAGAAATAATGTGCTTAGAAAAATATAAAGGTAAATTACGACAAAACTTTCATTTTAAAATGTCTACTGTCTACTAAGAGGATACATGAGTCAGTCTTACACACGTGAAGCTTTTCTTTATCTTTTTACTTATTAAAGCTTCACATTTCAAACCACAGTAAATTCAGGCTCTCCATTGTTACTTTGTTCTCCTCACATCCAAATCTCATCCTCAAGTGTTTTTTTATTAACTGCAGCCAAAAGAACGTCTCTGTAGTTTCATGACAATTCTTTGGTGTAAGATGAAAAGTAGAGTACATACATACCTTGCCATGTCAAATGAACCTGACAGGTTCTTGATGTATTTACCAAAGGCTTTCCGACCAAAGCTTCACCTGGGAGTCTCCCATCTTAGATCTTCTCAGTAACCAACATCTCTGCCTGGCTCTCAATCGCTCCCTATGCCCATAGAGGTGTTTCTATCTATTCATCTCTTCAATTCAGCTCCTCCAGCGTGCTCCAGTTAGGCCACACCTGTGCTGGGGTGAAACCTCTGTGCAATCAAACTTCATCTACTCTTAAATGCAGCATAAACCTCCAAAAATCCCTCCCTACAGTGCCAAAACAAAACCTTTTGGGAAAGAGCGGAGAAAGAGTGAAGGAGGGGTGTTCGGGAGTACATTAACGTCCATGCTCTCTGCTCATTATGCCCATCCAGCTGCAAGAGCGTTTGTAGTCATGGAAACTACTTAAACGCAGCCTGAAGGAAGTGTGTTATTGTGTTTTAGCAATTCACCAGAATAAATAGGGTGAAAATAAGAACACAAGTAGCTAAATACTAATCAGGTTTGGCCACATGTAGCCCCAAGGTCTTTTAAAATAACGCACATAGTCATTTGCACAAAATCCATATAGGCTTTGACAGCACAAGGCATAAGGTATCATAAACATGGCCTCATATATGAAATCAGGCTTGTTTAGCATTTGTACTTTCCCCTCATTAGCAGCATAGCATTGATATTACAGTCATGTCGACATGTTGCAACCTTCACTACGTTACAGTGTTTTCCTTACTCGCGACCCCACCCACAATCAGGGCGTTTTCCAATGAACAATCATTAAGATCTTTCCAAAAAATAAGCCTGAGCTCACAGTTTATTGCCTGCAGACAAACAAACGTCAGCTTTCTGCCCACCAGTCTTACAGTAATGAGGCTGTATTTCGCATTTACATTTCAAGAAAACACAGCATTTACTTTCACAGGAAATGCATCAGCATTCAACAGCAGTACTCTGGGTATAGCTGATCCGCTATGACTTTAATAAATAGCTATTTTGAGCAAAAATGTGAACTTCTCTTCCATATAAAGCTAGACATTCATCTGAAAAAGTGGCTTTCCGCATAAAGTCTTTCATCCTATATTTAAAATCATATCATGCATCTAAATAAACAAAATACAAAAATATGCAAAACAACATACCATGTAGAATTTATGCACTACATGCAAATAATGTTTTTTCATGTTGTATTCTGTCAAAATGATGGAGTTTGTTTAGAAGAATTCATTATTTTAGCCTTTTCTAGAAAAATAGATAGCTTCTTCAGTAGTGGGCGGAACTAATGCGCAAGCGGCAATCTCATTCGCTAGCACTCACCTGTCACTGTCCACCTTTTGATAGCAGTAAATCAGTTTGAGTGAACACAGACAACACGATTAATATTCATAAGCCAAGCAGCCAGTCAGAACTTAAGAGTGTTTTATATTATTAGTAGTAGTATTGCATTATTTTATTAGTATTATTGTCAGTCTTTTTTACTTAAACATTAAAAAAAAAATTCTCCCAAGCATCAAGAATAGACTTTCACGGAAAAACGCATCAGCATTCCTCTGGGTAGGCTAGAGCTGATCCCCGATTTTAGAAATAGCTGTTTTGGGCAAAAATGTAAACTTATCTTCCATTAAAGCTAGATATTTGTCTGAAAAAGTAGCTACAAGGCCTTGAGCATAAAGTTTTTCATCCTAAATTTAAATCTAAATAAGCAAAATACACAAATATAGAAGAAAAAAAAATCGAGCAGCCAAATTAGCATTTAAAATTCCAACAGCAATGACATTTGCAATGTTTCAACTGATTATTACTTTTCCATTACATCACAGCTTCTGAGAACTGGAATGTCAGAGCTAGGCTACAAACACTTATTATTTTCCTCGTTTCCCCCCGTCTGTCTGTGTGGCTCTCCTATGGTACACAGGGGTGTCATTACTGATTGTACATGCACTGGAATTGTGCGTACCAGCCTGCAAGGCAGAACGAATAACAGCCACCCTGAGCTCCATCTCGACGCCCACGGACCACCTCAGCACAGCCTCAGTCTGAGAGCTAACATCCACTCTTATCCAACAATCAATAAACCACAACTGACTAAAAGCCATCGCGGTATCAGGCCCATCAGTGTCTGAGGGAGGCAGCGTTCATAAACAACATCAGCAGCCGCCATGACCTGCATTTATGGAACGTGATGAAAGTTTTTATGCTTGTTTTCCGTCCTCTCACTTTCCCCTAGGGACAGATCTGATTTATGATTTCTATTTCACCCCACAGAGCGGCGGAGCCATTAGGGTGAAGAAAGAGCAAACGAATACATGGAGAGCACTTTCCCATTAACATGATGAGGAGGGGCAACTGTTACGACCCCTGTCCTTTCCACAGCTGCTGGAAGGCTCTAAACAACAACACTTTCACATGTCTTCAATGCTTTCCAGGCAAACCAATGAGGCTGTATTGTGATGGACAGATAAAACAAAATGATTTAGGAATCATTTGTTTCCTTCCAGTCCAAGCATGATTCTAATGTATATTGTGGCCAATGAGATGATGAAAAAGGTCATACTCTGTAGAAGCAGCAAACAAACCCCCTAGTGTAGGGGTGTGCGACATCATGATTTTTGATCGTGGACAATTAAAATGTCTCCACGATCTGCTTTTGAAGAAATATCTTAGTATCGTGCTACAGCACATATTTTATCAGTTGCAGTTCTGGTGCCTCCATCTCAATAAAACAACGTGACATATATTCCCATCAAATGTTAACTCAGCGGTAGAGTTACACTCACGGGACACTGCACTTATTCGCAGTCACAAAAGTGCATTATTTGCATGTGCTTTAAAGCCTTGCCGGTTAAACATTTAATTTGCGTGCTGTTCTGACATACACTTTTTCTGAGCATGTGCACACTAAAAAGCCTGTCAAAAAGTGCCTGATTACTGGACTAAGTTATCTTTCACGTCTGATTGCACTAATACTGTCAAAAATACACAAGGTTTACAAATAAACACAGCTGGTTATGTCTAAAGTGAAAGTAAACAGTTAAGAGCTGCCGCTTGTCATTAAAGGGATAGTTCACCCAGAAAAGTCAATTCTGTCATTATTTACTCACTCTCATGTTGTCCCAAACATGTATTAATTTCTTTCTTGTGCTGAACACAGAAAAAATATTTTGAAAAATGATAGTAACCAAACATTTGCTGGTCCTCATTGACTTGAATTGATAGGAAAAAAAATACTGTGGAAGTCACTGGGGACCAGCAACTGTTTGGTTACCCAGTCTTCAAAACAACTTTTATGTTCAACAGAAGAAAGAAACTCATTCTGCTCTTGACTGAATAACTTTAATACAGTTGCTTTAATAAAAATCAATGTATAATTTATAAGGTGAAGTGTATATAGTGTTTTATTTTTATTTTTATATTTGTTAATTCAATTTCTTGAATGCTACTGCTAAATACACCTACTGTACCTGTAAAATAAAGCACTGTTTGTTTTATTTGTATATTATGTGTATTTATAATTTGTATCTTTGTTCTTATTTTTTTAAAACAAAGTTAAAATAATGACATAGATTTTTCTCTTTTTATCTTCACCCACTTTGGTCATCTTTTTTATTTTAGATTTTGTTACATTATAAGGCTTTGTTTTTAAAATGGGAAATTAGCTTGACTGTACTGGTCAGACAACTTGCAAAGCAGTAAAACCAACATAAAATCGTGAATAGTGATTTTCCTGAAAGAAATTGTGATATGATATTTTTGCCATATCACCCACCCCTATCCTAGTGTTATTTTAGTATCATTAAGATTCTATTATAGTTTTTATTAATATTTAGTTATACTAATTTTTTGTGTTTTAATATGTCTATTATAGGGGTGCTCCGATCAGGATTTTTGAGGCTGATCACCGATCACAGAAAGCAGTATCTGCCGATCCGATCACATATACCGATCTTTTTAAAGCCTTCTTTTTATCATGTAGAATAGGGCTGGGCAAAAAAATCGATTTTCCGATTAATCGTTTTTTTAAATAACGTCAATTCAATATCGATTCTCAAAAGATGTGTGGTACAGAAGCAGCACGGACTGTGCTTTCACACAGGAGTATGCGCCTGACCGTGGCTGTTTACCACATACACAACATTTATCCATTATTTTGATTTTAAATCCAAACATTGTTACTTAAAATGCCTTTTCAACATTGTGATTCTTTTTTACACAGTACAGTAATACAATCTTCATCAATTATTCAATGCTTTTTACTTTTGCATTTACTTCTAGATTTATATATTAAGTTGCTAAAGCAAAACATTTAAACTAGTTTTCTTACGTTATCACAAACATTCTAAATTAAAACCTACCATTGACAGAAACAGTCAGCTCTACTGCCTTTTCTTTTGCATTTAAATCTTTATTACAAGCAATCCTGCGTTTCATAAAGAACTTTAATTAAGAACTTTAAAATTATTGCCTTCTTTATCTAAAAGTGCTCTTTTCCTTTAAACCTAGCCAAAAAGCCATAGCATATGTGTTTACTGTGAAACACAGTAGACTTTAATTATATGCATTTTAGGGCTGTGCAATTAATCACATGCGATTGTGATGCGCATCTAGTCAGTAAAGCCGGTTCCATGATTAGTAGTAAATCTCCACCTGCTTTCAGATGGAGCGGCATTTACTACACAGAGCCGTAGTTCACTGACAATTAAGCAATATCGCGTTCATAATCGCAGATGAATCGCATTTGATTATGAACGCGATATCGCGTAGCTTGTCAGTGAACTACGGCTCTGTGTATTAA
>NW_015648545.1:38380-48151 GCF_001515625.1 Sinocyclocheilus rhinocerous
TTCATAATCGCAGATGAATC
This sequence comes from Sinocyclocheilus rhinocerous, assembly GCF_001515625.1. Classification (NCBI taxonomy): domain Eukaryota; kingdom Metazoa; phylum Chordata; class Actinopteri; order Cypriniformes; family Cyprinidae; genus Sinocyclocheilus; species Sinocyclocheilus rhinocerous. Next base: position 38,401 of record NW_015648545.1, read on the forward strand.
GCATTTGATTATGAACGCGATATCGCGTAGCTTGTCAGTGAACTACGGCTCTGTGTAGTAAATGCCGCTCCATCTGAAAGCAGGTGATGGAGATTTACTACCAATCACGGAACCGGCTTTACTGACGAGATGCGCATGACAATCGCATGCACTTAATTGCACAGCCCTAAAGCAGGTATGGTGTAATTACTACTTTTTTGTGTCAATGCATGTTCATATTTACCGCAAACAATGTGCGGTTACTTTAATTCAGTGCAGCAAAAATAGACTCGGTGCGAAACTATCTCTGCACTGCTGCAGACACACCGCTCCTAAACACACTGCCAGACCGCAACTAGTGCTGGGCGGTATACCGGTTCATACCGAATACCGGTTTTTATTTTTGTTATGATATGAATTTTGAAAATACCACAATACCGGTATATGTCACAAACAACGTTCGGAACGCGACACTGTTTGAAAAGGGGTGTTGCACTGTGGTGAGGGAACAGCTGTATGTGTTACTAAGCGTGAGAGTTCCGAAACTGAAGCTGTAGAACTAATAGAACGTGATGACGCAGAAGAACTCATCCACAATATCCACATTGACCGCCACAAATATCCACCACCCCCTGCCATCAGCTCCCGCATCTCACACACACACGAGCACGACTTTAGCACTAGATTTAGCAACTTTCACACCCTTTTAGCGGCTTTTTTCCATAGAATATTCATACTAACAAACCTAGCGACTTTTTGGGATAAACCTTAGCTATGGTTCAGTTGGAAGATTTCACCATTGCTGTCCCGCGGACGCGAGGTCTGACTTTCCCGGAGAAGTGTCACCTCTCTCGTAGGGCTGGACGATATGGCCAAAATTGATATCACGATATATTTCTTAATTTCGGTCGATACGATATAATTCCGATATCGATATGAACACTATTTATCTGAAATAGAAATCTTTTGTAACATCACACGGTCTCCAGGAAAGCGTTGAATGGTTTAAACACTGACAAGAATTAAAAAGAAAAAATGCAATTTATGAATTAAAGTGACAATGTGACACTGCCTCGATAGTGCAAAGTGACAATTTGTGTGTCAACTGTGCAGCGTGCAGCTCACTTATAGAGCAGACGCATTTTGCCTTTTGAGAGAGAAAGAGAGCGTGCGCGGTGATTCACTCACGCTGTTTGTGAAATTACGTCTCACACAAGGTTTTCAATCGGCCGATAGTGATCGGTAGCTGATCAATCGGAGCACCCCTAGTCTATTATATAGTTTTTATACCTTTTTATTTCAATTTTAGTTATTTTAGAACATCAAGTTAAACTAAACAAAAACAAGAAATGTTTCCGTGGCAATAAAATTCAATGTAAAAAAGTTTAATTTTGTAATATTTTATTTTAGTGGAAGTTTATTTTATTTCAAGTAACATTTTTTTCATGGTTTTAGTTTTCATTAACTCTAACAACCCTGCAACCTCTTGCATGTGCTAAATATCTAAGTATCCACCGGTCATTGTGTTCTTCACTGGTGGTGACGCTTAGAAAGAAAATAAACAAGGAAATAGGGCGGCAACCCTCTGGTATTACTATTCCACATGCTTGCTGTTCACATGGACTCACCCTAGTGCCGGTTTTTCCATAATATAAAAAGAAAGAAACATTTATTGGCATTCTATCAGTTCTCATAGTCATTGTAAAGTTCAAAAATCCCAATTTAGCATCCTACCCATAACAGGATTGTGCCAGAAGAGAATGATTCCCACTGTTAGAGGCAACGCCTTCCATAAAACATTTAACATGGCCTTATAAATAAAAAAGTACAAGGTTCTCTGCCACTGAAGTAGAGCAATAAGAGAGGCATGTAACTAAAGCCACACAATAGCTTTGTTCTCGTTCACTCTCAGTTTTGCCCTCCTTCCTTTCTAATTTTCCTGTGGAACTCTTGGCAGCGCTCCTGGCACTGGAAGAATGTCTTTGCCTCCATGCCCGAGAGGAGCACACAAAAGAGCACAGTGTTAGAGCGGCGGACAGTGATTGGCCACTCAGCACATGGACATTTACTCATCCTGCTGAATTCCACATGCTACAGACTTGTGCAATGACACCAGAGCTGCCCCGAGGAAACACGTCCCGCTGTGAGCATGAAGGAGCTCAGGCAATGGGCTCCGCTCCAGAAATGTGCATAATGTAGCCTTTATGAGAAAGACCTGTCGCTGGGAAACCTGTAAACATGCCACAAGCCCTAGTTTGGTATTGTTTTCAAATGAAACCAGGCTGAGGATTAGGTTACTGTGGAAGTCATTGAAAGGGATACATATTTCTGAGTTTCAAAGGACAGTTTTGTCATTTGCATCAAACACAAGTTAGTGGCATGGTCTTGTGGAAATGGCTGGCCACCCACCACACTGTACATCTTGATTGCAGCATGAGGGATAATTCAGCCCTGAAACTACACTGACAAAACAATGATCTCCACTGTCTGATTGACGATCGAGTAAACCTGTACCATCACAAGAGACAAGATAAGACATACTGATACCATTATGTCATCCTTTATGTCATACTCATCTATTCTGTTTGAAATTTCTGTATAAACATGTTGCTAAGCTAATGACCAACCTGTCAGTCACAAAGCGTGTTCTTTTCTGGAAATTGTGTGACACCATAAGCATAAAAATATGTAGAACACACAAATATTGGGTAAAATATTAGACTTTTCATTTGCTATTTTGCCATCTTAGGCTGTATCTGAAATCTTCCCCATAACCTCATTCACTCTTCCCTACATTACTCTACTAATATAACACACTTAAAGAAGTGAACAAAAAAGAGTGAGCGCATTCAAACACTAAGTGTGGCAGAAGGCCTGTGGATGCCATCTTCTGCTGAGATGCAGGAATTCATTCATTCAGTACAGAAGTTTTTTTTTTTTTTGCGGCTAGCCGTTGAGTGTACTTGTTATTGCGGTGCATTATGGGTTTGAACAAGTGTACTCAACAATGTCCACTATGGTTTAGGGATGCGCCGATCCGATATTCATATCGGGTATCGGCTCCGATTGTGCCATTTTTCTCGGATCGGGTATCGGTCAGAGAGGGCCGATCCAAATCCGAGAATTGTATTTTTATTTATTTTTTTCCCCGATTGTACGAATTATTCTGTGTTACTTCTGAAGCCATACGATAGCTTAATGTGAGCTACATATGAATATTTAAGTCCTTACATTAAAGTTCACACAAACTCTTTTCTCCGCTGTGGCTGTCAGTCATTCGTTCAGCCTTTAAACCCTGGTCGCATTCGGTTACGACAGTCAGTTCGGTAAAGCTCTCTCCAAGATCATTCTGTGTTCCCAATTCCCACAAAACACGGGCGTAGAAAATACTATAAATTGTTTTTAACGTGCACAGTAACTGAAATTTAAAACTGTTAAAAGAAAGGCTCAATAACTGTTGCACAGATATAATACACTACGCATCAATTTCTCTTTCCTTTGTGCTTTGCCGTTTTTAACACGAACGCTTACAATGTGCTGTGACGCCATGTTGCTTCAAGCGCATCATTCTGCACACCGGATGCGCACATTGTAAGCGCTTCGTGCTCATAGACTGTATAAAAACAGTTTGTGCTGCACTGTATTTGTTTTGTCCTATCGTATCTATCATGTGTTGTTGCCTTATTAAAAAATATGCTATACATTTAAAATTAATTTTATAATAATACAAATAGCAATGTGTAACATTTTACCGAGCATCCCTACTATGGTTTCAGACACCATTACAAATGCCCAAAAATTGCACAAAAAAATATCCAAAATTGCACACTCTTGAGTAGTCTTCTTTTAAATTACTTCACAACCATTAAAATGTATGTTCTATATAGTATGAATAGAGTATAAATGTAATCTGAATGCACTACATCTGTCATGTTGTCAACTTCAAGTGACCTACCACCATCAGTTGCGTCACTTTACTGTTTTATGAATATTGTGAAATCGAACATACTACTCTTTCCAGCTTTTTTTACCCAGCTTGTCTCTGGGATTATCTTCTTCATGAAGGATGCATGCAATGCTGACTTAAAATTTGGTCAAAGTTATTTTAGGAGGCCAACTTTTGGCACAGGCTTCACGTCAGGTGTGCTCCCATGACGGCTTGGTTTTGCAGCAGAGCTAAAATAATTAGATATGTCAGCAACTTACTAAACCAGCCAAAAGGTTCCCAAGAGACAGGAGCTTAGCCTTGCACTGATTTGTACATAACAGTAATCAAGCTAACTAGTAATCTAGACAGACTGTCATTAGTCATAAAATTCTGCAGCACCAAATAGATGTCCATCATTCACCAGCTCAGATTATATCTATTACGGTTCATGAAAGCCTCCTCAGTATGACAGACTCACCTCCTCATTAGCTGCACGTAAACAGGTGGCATGTGCTTTCGCATTTCAGGTTCCTCACGCCTCTTCAGCATCCTGCATTACCTCAAAAGGATAATCTGAATTAGGGCTGAACGATTTTGGAAAATAATCTAATTGCGATTTTTTTTTTACCAATATTGCGATTGTGATTTAATATGCAATTATTTTTTAAAGCTCTTTATGTTCTGTATTATTCAACAAAGACAAGCTATAAATCATTGTATAGTATGACCAACACACTATTAGATAGATTAAACATAAATGTTCTTTTCTGTAGGCAAGGCCTATATGTTACGATGAAATTAGGTGATGCATGAATTGATACGAATGACATTTTTATTTAACAACTACAATCACATAGTATATTGACTGATTTGTTGAACTTCCAACCTTGTAAGCATACTGTAATTAAATATATATAAACATGTGGACTGCACTAAACACTGTCTGTTAACTTCAGACCAGTGGTTCTCAAACTTTTTTGGTCCCCCCCCCCGGCAAAATACAGTAGAACCATTATAATCAGTGTGCGGTGCGGGGCGGCGCGACACGACACGACAAAACCCGGCATTAAACTGATGCCTTGTTCTATTTATGACGTACTGACACAAAGTTACAATTATTTGCAACGGTCGCTTTGTCGCGTCCAGTGTAGAGCTGTTGCGGCGCGCCTCTTTACTCTTGCGTGTCACGTGACCGAGTGTAATCGCAGCCTCTGCGGTTTTTTCATATTGCGATATTATCACAAATGCAATTAATCGTTCAGCCCTAATCTGAATCACAGGAAAACCTCTCTCCACTTATAGATGTTCGCTAGGTTAGAACAGATAAGCAGTTACTATGGCAATTCCTGAGTTTTAAATAAGTTGCAGGGAGCAGTTTTCAGATTTTTCCCTCACCTGCCATGCAATCTGAATGCTTGCAATGAAACTCTGCACTCACACTTTCCAAACCACATCACATTGAATAGATAAGGCCCGATATGAGTTATGAGCGGGAGTTTCCACATTCGGCAAAAGCAGCTAAGGAATGTGCGTGTGCCAAAAATCTTAAGTGAGTACATTCTAAATAAAAATGGCCATAAATAATTAATAGCTCACATTGTCATAACACAGCTTAAGACTTGGTTAATACAATTCCAAGAGTGCAGACAGCCAAAAAAACACTAAATGGACTTGTGTGAAATGTTTTGTTTTACTTCTGTAATCTGTGGTTACTATTACGGTTTACTTTACTGGTACTAACACAAAATATGTGTAAACCATGATTCATTGACGAGCACACCGAACTGTGCATTTTCTCAAGCAGGCCTTTCAGCCTCCCTTGCAGAGGCAGGAATGACGGAAAATCTCCAATCTAAACACTCTGCCCTCTGACCAACTAGTACACAAACTTAACCAGCATGTTTCTCTCTTCTGCATGGCGCCACATGCATCTGTGAAAAGATACAAGTCTTTAAAGAACTGTGGGAAAAGGACCTTGAACCTCAGTAACACTCCATCTACATCAGGGAATACATTCCCCGAATCCCTGTCTGCCACACTCTATCTAGATTCCACACTACAAATGGCCATGCACAACTCAACAGAAACTGCAATAATGTTTGAGCTTTGCTAAGATCTGTTGTTATGGTTTCTGAAAGATTTTGATCATAACCCCACAATTCCACCGGGCATCACCAGAAAGCTGTCACATCTTATTCTGCAAGCTTCAGATCTCCAATAGCAGCGAGTCTGTGCTGCGCACACACTCAAGTTGCGAGCCGCTAGTTTTATTCAGGGCACAGACAGCAGTGTTTTGTCTGTGTTGTATGGAAATAACAGCAAAAGGAGCAGGGCCTCACACAGCTAGAGCTTTTTTGCATCTAAATTGAACTATATTCAGAATCAGGAGCTTTCTTGGGAAGCCGTCCCCCGGAGGAACACTCGTTTTCTGAATACAATCTCTAATGGCTGTGGCACGGAAATACAAGTGCTCTGAATGGAAGTAAACAGGGAAGGGAGCAAATGAAGTCTCGATGGAGACACGACTAGTTGCCTGAGGGTTTTCTTAATGCTGCACTTGAGACTGCTGCCATTATCGACATAAAACTTCCAGAGGTGATCGTTTTAATTAGCATAAAATGCACATACAATGAGGGTTTATGTTGACAGAAGCTCACAGAAGGGACAAACCTGACACAGTGTCTTTCATTGATGCAAACATGCTGTGCTTACCAAGCCATTTTGGTTTATAAACATAAGCTGTGTTGTAATCCTAACATGTCATTACAGATGTCATGCTCATAATGGAGCGGGTATGTGGTGGTTTATGAGAGTGGTTGGAAAAAATAATGAATGAGCAATACATGTCATGGTTAACACTGGACAAATAACTCAAACAATGCATCTAAATATTATCTCATCTAAATATTGCTATTGTTCAGCTACAAACAATCAAAAACAGACATGCAATCAACATCCAATCATTTCAGACCCTGTTGAATTTTTGGTACTCTCCTTATGTGGTAAGAGCAAACAGACTACGGCCCGGAAGTTTGAGGGGTTCGTGGGATGGTCAGTGCCATCTGCTCTTCCTGAGGATCTTTTCCAGGTGTGGCCTCCAAGAAAGTCACTTAAGTCCAGCTGTCACTTCCTGTCCTACATGATGGGACAACCATTTATACCTACAGCATGCAAGAGTATAGCAAGTGTCTCCTTCAGTGACAGTCTACTTCCGAGGCACAATGTGACCAAAGCTATTTACATCCAAAAAGACCTTCACAGATCTAGCAGTCCTGACCTCCCTCTACTTAAAACGTTGTCTAATTTGAGTTCTTAAACAAAGTGCATAAATGCAAGTAGTAAACCCAGAAATAGATTGTACGGCCCAGTGAATGTTTCTAAAAATTACGAGGTTTGCTTTGCTTTACTAAAAACAAAAACCAGAGGAAGCAGATTGACTGTGCAAGCAAGATAACTGCACGCCTCGAAAATTGCTACGTGCAAGCCTTCGCGAGTAAGTGCAATTCTGCATGCTTGCCCAGCATGCACTGCAAAAGATCACTGACTGGGTCCATTTCAAACCCTTCGAACCATGTTTTAAAAATACATTTCCTGTATATTTTATTCAAACGGTTTGAAATAAATAAATAAATAGGAATAATTTCTGAACGATCATGTGACACTGAAGACTAGAGTAATGGCTACTGAAAATCTAGCTTTGCCATCTCAGGAATAAATTACATTTTAATATATATTAATATATATATATATATATATATTAAAAAAGTTCTTCAAAACTCTATAATATTTTACAATATTTTTGTTTTTACCATATTTCTAATCAAATATACACAGCTTTGGTGAGCATAACAGACTTCTTTCCAAAACATTAAAAAAAACTATTTCAAAAATAATTTTAAATATTCACAATCAAATCGCATGTGATCTACTGTTATCTATGATGCGTCACTTCAAATGATATTTGTCTATATAAACAGCCTTGTGGGACTAAGGACAGACTTCTGTGCAGGACCACACACATACTGTAGGAGGTGCCCAAAAAAGCCTCATTGTAGGGGTCAGTGGTTCAGCTCTGGCATTCATGTGGCGTTTAATGAGCTTTGGTCAATAGCGAGCAGTGGGGATGGGGTACAATGGGAAGAACAGAAAACCACAGCTGACCAAAACCTCACCAATGCACTCCGTTGTGGCTCGTTGGCAGCCAACCAGACCCGTGCAGTCCCAGAGCGGCTGGATGTGTGGAGAGGAATCGAATCAGGTGCCAAATGACTTCACTCTCGGGATCCCAGTTAGGAAGCGTATTTTCTGCATATTGTGCAGCTGAATAACTCTAAGTTTTGTGAAGGAGGAAAAAATATTGTGTTAGGAGGACAACAGGCAGCGATTGACCCAGAACGATCAATTCCAGCACTTAGGAAGTGATTAATGCAAGGGAGCGCATAGCTGTGATCCAGAGCTATTTTGGGCTAATTAGAGAGGAAACGATCCCGAGACTGCCCAGCCGTCTCAGTATCCGTCAAGTTATCAGGCTAGTGACAAAGAACAGAGCACAGCTCAAGGTTGCACTCGAGCAGGACAGGCATGCATTTAGTGCAGGCGGGATGCCCAATTACACCCACAGCAGAGAGACCCCACCGGGATATTTATAAAGACAGCATGACAGAGATCTGATCTTTCCAAGATGCACAGGACATAAGTGCTGTACCAGTTCCTGCTGCTCAAGAATGAGTTAAACAGCACCTCAGCCAAACTAAGCATTTAGATGAACAGTCTGCAAGCAAAAACAAAAGCTTATCCCTTCCAGCCAAAAGCAAACTATGAAACTGTTCATAACTTGTATTCAATTTATGTAGCTTGAGGGGGGAAGCAAATGCTCCACATTCATCTTACAGTTCTACTCTAGATCTTGTAACTCTAAGAAATGTGACAAGGAAGTTAAATATTTTGTGATTCTGTTAAATTATTAACACGTTAGTCGAGTGAAAGTGACAAACATCACATAGTACATAAGTGAACCTACAAACAACCGTAATTTAATGTGTCTTCTGAGTACAAACAAAAGCAGGCGTGTACAGTAGTCAGTTTACTGCGCGCGTGAGTTTAATACACAGGCGATGCGGTAAAATCACTCCACAATCACAACACATGTATGAAACTCAAAACACTGTCTGATATCGTCTCTAAAACAACCGACCGTGACTTTCCACAACGCCCAACTTCGATAATAAAGTCTATTTGAACTTCAGCCCTTCCCTTGAAGTCACGAAGACATTTTATTTGACAACCACGCGTAACTTCTACTTAAATATACAGGGCAAGTATTCATGAGCGCTAAAACACTCGATAGATCAACAAACACATACCGTTTCGCTCTGGGTTAAGGCTTGTCATCTGGGCTTTTAGGACAGTCCGATATCCAAAGCGACAGTTTCATGTCTAGCGTGTCAACACACGGTTTTGTGGAGTAACAGTGTTACGCCTCGCCGTTCAGACTCTGCGTGCTGACAGCAGCCAGTGCAGAATGAGCAGAGCTACAGCGCGGACAAGGCAGTTCCTCACATACACGCTGGGCGGGAATATATAAACGGTGACACTATAAACGCTTACCAGAAACAGGTTACCTAGGAACTAGATAGAAAGATAGAATGACAGAATGATAGATAGACAGACAGACAGACAGATAGACAGATAGATAGATAGATAGATAGATAGATAGATAGATAGATTAGGACATGACAACTTTAATTGTCATCATAATATTTTTAATATGGAACTGTCTTGACAGACGTTAGACCATCAGACATTTACGAAAGAAAAAAGAAAAGTATATATATATATATATAT